>NW_028243149.1:0-34502 GCF_964263255.1 Lissotriton vulgaris
AAATGTTTTATTTTTGAACGTCAGTTCACATTTGTAGGTGGTTCATCAGTGTTAGAGCTAAAATTAGCATGTTTAAAGTGATTTTCATGCTTCCAGGGGCTCGGGAAGTTAATTAAATACCATTTGGAGGCATTTAATGTTCGAGCAAAAACGGCTGATTTTCGACAAAAGAGATAACACCCCCCCATTACGTCATGCTTCAGAAATGTGGAAAATGGTCCGTTTTCAAATGTTTTATTTTTGAACGTCAGTTCACATTTGTAGGTGGATCATCAGTGTTAGAGCTAAAATTAGCATGTTTAAAGTGATTTTCATGCTTCCAGGGGCTCGGGAAGTTAATTAAATACCATTTGGAGGCATTTAATGTTCGAGCAAAAACGGCTGATTTTCGACAAAAGAGATAACACCCCCCCATTACGTCATGCTTCAGAAATGTGGAAAATGGTCCGTTTTCAAATGTTTTATTTTTGAACGTCAGTTCACATTTGTAGGTGGATCATCAGTGTTAGAGCTAAAATTAGCATGTTTAAAGTGATTTTCATGCTTCCAGGGGCTCGGGAAGTTAATTAAATACCATTTGGAGGCATTTAATGTTCGAGCAAAAACGGCTGATTTTCGACAAAAGAGATAACACCCCCCCATTACGTCATGCTTCAGAAATGTGGAAAATGGTCCGTTTTCAAATGTTTTATTTTTGAACGTCAGTTCACATTTGTAGGTGGATCATCAGTGTTAGAGCTAAAATTAGCATGTTTAAAGTGATTTTCATGCTTCCAGGGGCTCGGGAAGTTAATTAAATACCATTTGGAGGCATTTAATGTTCGAGCAAAAACGGCTGATTTTCGACAAAAGAGATAACACCCCCCCATTACGTCATGCTTCAGAAATGTGGAAAATGGTCCGTTTTCAAATGTTTTATTTTTGAACGTCAGTTCACATTTGTAGGTGGATCATCAGTGTTAGAGCTAAAATTAGCATGTTTAAAGTGATTTTCATGCTTCCAGGGGCCCAAAACACAAGATTTATGGAATGGTTAAAAGTGCATGAAAATGGCCAATTTACTCACTCTGAGTTCTCAAAAAGGGTTTCTTCACCCCGGGAAGTTAATTAAATACCATTTGGAGGCATTTAATGTTCGAGCAAAAACGGCTGATTTTCGACAAAAGAGATAACACCCCCCCATTACGTCATGCTTCAGAAATGTGGAAAATGGTCCGTTTTCAAATGTTTTATTTTTGAACGTCAGTTCACATTTGTAGGTGGATCATCAGTGTTAGAGCTAAAATTAGCATGTTTAAAGTGATTTTCATGCTTCCAGGGGCTCGGGAAGTTAATTAAATACCATTTGGAGGCATTTAATGTTCGAGCAAAAACGGCTGATTTTCGACAAAAGAGATAACACCCCCCCATTACGTCATGCTTCAGAAATGTGGAAAATGGTCCGTTTTCAAATGTTTTATTTTTGAACGTCAGTTCACATTTGTAGGTGGATCATCAGTGTTAGAGCTAAAATTAGCATGTTTAAAGTGATTTTCATGCTTCCAGGGGCTCGGGAAGTTAATTAAATACCATTTGGAGGCATTTAATGTTCGAGCAAAAACGGCTGATTTTCGACAAAAGAGATAACACCCCCCCATTACGTCATGCTTCAGAAATGTGGAAAATGGTCCGTTTTCAAATGTTTTATTTTTGAACGTCAGTTCACATTTGTAGGTGGATCATCAGTGTTAGAGCTAAAATTAGCATGTTTAAAGTGATTTTCATGCTTCCAGGGGCCCAAAACACAAGATTTATGGAATGGTTAAAAGTGCATGAAAATGGCCAATTTACTCACTCTGAGTTCTCAAAAAGGGTTTCTTCACCCCGGGAAGTTAATTAAATACCATTTGGAGGCATTTAATGTTCGAGCAAAAACGGCTGATTTTCGACAAAAGAGATAACACCCCCCCATTACGTCATGCTTCAGAAATGTGGAAAATGGTCCGTTTTCAAATGTTTTATTTTTGAACGTCAGTTCACATTTGTAGGTGGATCATCAGTGTTAGAGCTAAAATTAGCATGTTTAAAGTGATTTTCATGCTTCCAGGGGCTCGGGAAGTTAATTAAATACCATTTGGAGGCATTTAATGTTCGAGCAAAAACGGCTGATTTTCGACAAAAGAGATAACACCCCCCCATTACGTCATGCTTCAGAAATGTGGAAAATGGTCCGTTTTCAAATGTTTTATTTTTGAACGTCAGTTCACATTTGTAGGTGGATCATCAGTGTTAGAGCTAAAATTAGCATGTTTAAAGTGATTTTCATGCTTCCAGGGGCTCGGGAAGTTAATTAAATACCATTTGGAGGCATTTAATGTTCGAGCAAAAACGGCTGATTTTCGACAAAAGAGATAACACCCCCCCATTACGTCATGCTTCAGAAATGTGGAAAATGGTCCGTTTTCAAATGTTTTATTTTTGAACGTCAGTTCACATTTGTAGGTGGATCATCAGTGTTAGAGCTAAAATTAGCATGTTTAAAGTGATTTTCATGCTTCCAGGGGCCCAAAACACAAGATTTATGGAATGGTTAAAAGTGCATGAAAATGGCCAATTTACTCACTCTGAGTTCTCAAAAAGGGTTTCTTCACCCCGGGAAGTTAATTAAATACCATTTGGAGGCATTTAATGTTCGAGCAAAAACGGCTGATTTTCGACAAAAGAGATAACACCCCCCCATTACGTCATGCTTCAGAAATGTGGAAAATGGTCCGTTTTCAAATGTTTTATTTTTGAACGTCAGTTCACATTTGTAGGTGGATCATCAGTGTTAGAGCTAAAATTAGCATGTTTAAAGTGATTTTCATGCTTCCAGGGGCTCGGGAAGTTAATTAAATACCATTTGGAGGCATTTAATGTTCGAGCAAAAACGGCTGATTTTCGACAAAAGAGATAACACCCCCCCATTACGTCATGCTTCAGAAATGTGGAAAATGGTCCGTTTTCAAATGTTTTATTTTTGAACGTCAGTTCACATTTGTAGGTGGATCATCAGTGTTAGAGCTAAAATTAGCATGTTTAAAGTGATTTTCATGCTTCCAGGGGCCCAAAACACAAGATTTATGGAATGGTTAAAAGTGCATGAAAATGGCCAATTTACTCACTCTGAGTTCTCAAAAAGGGTTTCTTCACCCCGGGAAGTTAATTAAATACCATTTGGAGGCATTTAATGTTCGAGCAAAAACGGCTGATTTTCGACAAAAGAGATAACACCCCCCCATTACGTCATGCTTCAGAAATGTGGAAAATGGTCCGTTTTCAAATGTTTTATTTTTGAACGTCAGTTCACATTTGTAGGTGGATCATCGGTGTTAGAGCTAAAATTAGCATGTTTAAAGTGATTTTCATGCTTCCAGGGGCTCGGGAAGTTAATTAAATACCATTTGGAGGCATTTAATGTTCGAGCAAAAACGGCTGATTTTCGACAAAAGAGATAACACCCCCCCATTACGTCATGCTTCAGAAATGTGGAAAATGGTCCGTTTTCAAATGTTTTATTTTTGAACGTCAGTTCACATTTGTAGGTGGATCATCAGTGTTAGAGCTAAAATTAGCATGTTTAAAGTGATTTTCATGCTTCCAGGGCTCGGGAAGTTAATTAAATACCATTTGGAGGCATTTAATGTTCGAGCAAAAACGGCTGATTTTCGACAAAAGAGATAACACCCCCCCATTACGTCATGCTTCAGAAATGTGGAAAATGGTCCGTTTTCAAATGTTTTATTTTTGAACGTCAGTTCACATTTGTAGGTGGATCATCAGTGTTAGAGCTAAAATTAGCATGTTTAAAGTGATTTTCATGCTTCCAGGGGCCCAAAACACAAGATTTATGGAATGGTTAAAAGTGCATGAAAATGGCCAATTTACTCACTCTGAGTTCTCAAAAAGGGTTTCTTCACCCCGGGAAGTTAATTAAATACCATTTGGAGGCATTTAATGTTCGAGCAAAAACGGCTGATTTTCGACAAAAGAGATAACACCCCCCCATTACGTCATGCTTCAGAAATGTGGAAAATGGTCCGTTTTCAAATGTTTTATTTTTGAACGTCAGTTCACATTTGTAGGTGGATCATCAGTGTTAGAGCTAAAATTAGCATGTTTAAAGTGATTTTCATGCTTCCAGGGGCTCGGGAAGTTAATTAAATACCATTTGGAGGCATTTAATGTTCGAGCAAAAACGGCTGATTTTCGACAAAAGAGATAACACCCCCCCATTACGTCATGCTTCAGAAATGTGGAAAATGGTCCGTTTTCAAATGTTTTATTTTTGAACGTCAGTTCACATTTGTAGGTGGATCATCAGTGTTAGAGCTAAAATTAGCATGTTTAAAGTGATTTTCATGCTTCCAGGGGCTCGGGAAGTTAATTAAATACCATTTGGAGGCATTTAATGTTCGAGCAAAAACGGCTGATTTTCGACAAAAGAGATAACACCCCCCCATTACGTCATGCTTCAGAAATGTGGAAAATGGTCCGTTTTCAAATGTTTTATTTTTGAACGTCAGTTCACATTTGTAGGTGGATCATCAGTGTTAGAGCTAAAATTAGCATGTTTAAAGTGATTTTCATGCTTCCAGGGGCTCGGGAAGTTAATTAAATACCATTTGGAGGCATTTAATGTTCGAGCAAAAACGGCTGATTTTCAACAAAAGAGATAACACCCCCCCATTACGTCATGCTTCAGAAATGTGGAAAATGGTCCGTTTTCAAATGTTTTATTTTTGAACGTCAGTTCACATTTGTAGGTGGATCATCAGTGTTAGAGCTAAAATTAGCATGTTTAAAGTGATTTTCATGCTTCCAGGGGCTCGGGAAGTTAATTAAATACCATTTGGAGGCATTTAATGTTCGAGCAAAAACGGCTGATTTTCGACAAAAGAGATAACACCCCCCCATTACGTCATGCTTCAGAAATGTGGAAAATGGTCCGTTTTCAAATGTTTTATTTTTGAACGTCAGTTCACATTTGTAGGTGGATCATCAGTGTTAGAGCTAAAATTAGCATGTTTAAAGTGATTTTCATGCTTCCAGGGGCTCGGGAAGTTAATTAAATACCATTTGGAGGCATTTAATGTTCAAGCAAAAACGGCTGATTTTCGACAAAAGAGATAACACCCCCCCATTACGTCATGCTTCAGAAATGTGGAAAATGGTCCGTTTTCAAATGTTTTATTTTTGAACGTCAGTTCACATTTGTAGGTGGATCATCAGTGTTAGAGCTAAAATTAGCATGTTTAAAGTGATTTTCATGCTTCCAGGGGCTCGGGAAGTTAATTAAATACCATTTGGAGGCATTTAATGTTCGAGCAAAAACGGCTGATTTTCGACAAAAGAGATAACACCCCCCCATTACATCATGCTTCAGAAATGTGGAAAATGGTCCGTTTTCAAATGTTTTATTTTTGAACGTCAGTTCACATTTGTAGGTGGATCATCAGTGTTAGAGCTAAAATTAGCATGTTTAAAGTGATTTTCATGCTTCCAGGGGCTCGGGAAGTTAATTAAATACCATTTGGAGGCATTTAATGTTCGAGCAAAAACGGCTGATTTTCGACAAAAGAGATAACACCCCCCCATTACGTCATGCTTCAGAAATGTGGAAAATGGTCCGTTTTCAAATGTTTTATTTTTGAACGTCAGTTCACATTTGTAGGTGGATCATCAGTGTTAGAGCTAAAATTAGCATGTTTAAAGTGATTTTCATGCTTCCAGGGGCCCAAAACACAAGATTTATGGAATGGTTAAAAGTGCATGAAAATGGCCAATTTACTCACTCTGAGTTCTCAAAAAGGGTTTCTTCACCCCGGGAAGTTAATTAAATACCATTTGGAGGCATTTAATGTTCGAGCAAAAACGGCTGATTTTCGACAAAAGAGATAACACCCCCCCATTACGTCATGCTTCAGAAATGTGGAAAATGGTCCGTTTTCAAATGTTTTATTTTTGAACGTCAGTTCACATTTGTAGGTGGATCATCAGTGTTAGAGCTAAAATTAGCATGTTTAAAGTGATTTTCATGCTTCCAGGGGCTCGGGAAGTTAATTAAATACCATTTGGAGGCATTTAATGTTCGAGCAAAAACGGCTGATTTTCGACAAAAGAGATAACACCCCCCCATTACGTCATGCTTCAGAAATGTGGAAAATGGTCCGTTTTCAAATGTTTTATTTTTGAACGTCAGTTCACATTTGTAGGTGGATCATCAGTGTTAGAGCTAAAATTAGCATGTTTAAAGTGATTTTCATGCTTCCAGGGGCTCGGGAAGTTAATTAAATACCATTTGGAGGCATTTAATGTTCGAGCAAAAACGGCTGATTTTCGACAAAAGAGATAACACCCCCCCATTACGTCATGCTTCAGAAATGTGGAAAATGGTCCGTTTTCAAATGTTTTATTTTTGAACGTCAGTTCACATTTGTAGGTGGATCATCAGTGTTAGAGCTAAAATTAGCATGTTTAAAGTGATTTTCATGCTTCCAGGGGCTCGGGAAGTTAATTAAATACCATTTGGAGGCATTTAATGTTCGAGCAAAAACGGCTGATTTTCGACAAAAGAGATAACACCCCCCCATTACGTCATGCTTCAGAAATGTGGAAAATGGTCCGTTTTCAAATGTTTTATTTTTGAACGTCAGTTCACATTTGTAGGTGGATCATCAGTGTTAGAGCTAAAATTAGCATGTTTAAAGTGATTTTCATGCTTCCAGGGGCTCGGGAAGTTAATTAAATACCATTTGGAGGCATTTAATGTTCGAGCAAAAACGGCTGATTTTCGACAAAAGAGATAACACCCCCCCATTACGTCATGCTTCAGAAATGTGGAAAATGGTCCGTTTTCAAATGTTTTATTTTTGAACGTCAGTTCACATTTGTAGGTGGATCATCAGTGTTAGAGCTAAAATTAGCATGTTTAAAGTGATTTTCATGCTTCCAGGGGCTCGGGAAGTTAATTAAATACCATTTGGAGGCATTTAATGTTCGAGCAAAAACGGCTGATTTTCGACAAAAGAGATAACACCCCCCCATTACGTCATGCTTCAGAAATGTGGAAAATGGTCCGTTTTCAAATGTTTTATTTTTGAACGTCAGTTCACATTTGTAGGTGGATCATCAGTGTTAGAGCTAAAATTAGCATGTTTAAAGTGATTTTCATGCTTCCAGGGGCCCAAAACACAAGATTTATGGAATGGTTAAAAGTGCATGAAAATGGCCAATTTACTCACTCTGAGTTCTCAAAAAGGGTTTCTTCACCCCGGGAAGTTAATTAAATACCATTTGGAGGCATTTAATGTTCGAGCAAAAACGGCTGATTTTCGACAAAAGAGATAACACCCCCCCATTACGTCATGCTTCAGAAATGTGGAAAATGGTCCGTTTTCAAATGTTTTATTTTTGAACGTCAGTTCACATTTGTAGGTGGATCATCAGTGTTAGAGCTAAAATTAGCATGTTTAAAGTGATTTTCATGCTTCCAGGGGCCCAAAACACAAGATTTATGGAATGGTTAAAAGTGCATGAAAATGGCCAATTTACTCACTCTGAGTTCTCAAAAAGGGTTTCTTCACCCCGGGAAGTTAATTAAATACCATTTGGAGGCATTTAATGTTCGAGCAAAAACGGCTGATTTTCGACAAAAGAGATAACACCCCCCCATTACGTCATGCTTCAGAAATGTGGAAAATGGTCCGTTTTCAAATGTTTTATTTTTGAACGTCAGTTCACATTTGTAGGTGGATCATCAGTGTTAGAGCTAAAATTAGCATGTTTAAAGTGATTTTCATGCTTCCAGGGGCTCGGGAAGTTAATTAAATACCATTTGGAGGCATTTAATGTTCGAGCAAAAACTGCTGATTTTCGACAAAAGAGATAACACCCCCCCATTACGTCATGCTTCAGAAATGTGGAAAATGGTCCGTTTTCAAATGTTTTATTTTTGAACGTCAGTTCACATTTGTAGGTGGATCATCAGTGTTAGAGCTAAAATTAGCATGTTTAAAGTGATTTTCATGCTTCCAGGGGCTCGGGAAGTTAATTAAATACCATTTGGAGGCATTTAATGTTCGAGCAAAAACGGCTGATTTTCGACAAAAGAGATAACACCCCCCCATTACGTCATGCTTCAGAAATGTGGAAAATGGTCCGTTTTCAAATGTTTTATTTTTGAACGTCAGTTCACATTTGTAGGTGGATCATCAGTGTTAGAGCTAAAATTAGCATGTTTAAAGTGATTTTCATGCTTCCAGGGGCTCGGGAAGTTAATTAAATACCATTTGGAGGCATTTAATGTTCAAGCAAAAACGGCTGATTTTCGACAAAAGAGATAACACCCCCCCATTACGTCATGCTTCAGAAATGTGGAAAATGGTCCGTTTTCAAATGTTTTATTTTTGAACGTCAGTTCACATTTGTAGGTGGATCATCAGTGTTAGAGCTAAAATTAGCATGTTTAAAGTGATTTTCATGCTTCCAGGGGCTCGGGAAGTTAATTAAATACCATTTGGAGGCATTTAATGTTCGAGCAAAAACGGCTGATTTTCGACAAAAGAGATAACACCCCCCCATTACGTCATGCTTCAGAAATGTGGAAAATGGTCCGTTTTCAAATGTTTTATTTTTGAACGTCAGTTCACATTTGTAGGTGGATCATCAGTGTTAGAGCTAAAATTAGCATGTTTAAAGTGATTTTCATGCTTCCAGGGGCTCGGGAAGTTAATTAAATACCATTTGGAGGCATTTAATGTTCGAGCAAAAACGGCTGATTTTCGACAAAAGAGATAACACCCCCCCATTACGTCATGCTTCAGAAATGTGGAAAATGGTCCGTTTTCAAATGTTTTATTTTTGAACGTCAGTTCACATTTGTAGGTGGATCATCAGTGTTAGAGCTAAAATTAGCATGTTTAAAGTGATTTTCATGCTTCCAGGGGCTCGGGAAGTTAATTAAATACCATTTGGAGGCATTTAATGTTCGAGCAAAAACGGCTGATTTTCGACAAAAGAGATAACACCCCCCCATTACGTCATGCTTCAGAAATGTGGAAAATGGTCCGTTTTCAAATGTTTTATTTTTTAACGTCAGTTCACATTTGTAGGTGGATCATCAGTGTTAGAGCTAAAATTAGCATGTTTAAAGTGATTTTCATGCTTCCAGGGGCCCAAAACACAAGATTTATGGAATGGTTAAAAGTGCATGAAAATGGCCAATTTACTCACTCTGAGTTCTCAAAAAGGGTTTCTTCACCCCGGGAAGTTAATTAAATACCATTTGGAGGCATTTAATGTTCGAGCAAAAACGGCTGATTTTCGACAAAAGAGATAACACCCCCCCATTACGTCATGCTTCAGAAATGTGGAAAATGGTCCGTTTTCAAATGTTTTATTTTTGAACGTCAGTTCACATTTGTAGGTGGATCATCAGTGTTAGAGCTAAAATTAGCATGTTTAAAGTGATTTTCATGCTTCCAGGGGCTCGGGAAGTTAATTAAATACCATTTGGAGGCATTTAATGTTCGAGCAAAAACGGCTGATTTTCGACAAAAGAGATAACACCCCCCCATTACGTCATGCTTCAGAAATGTGGAAAATGGTCCGTTTTCAAATGTTTTATTTTTGAACGTCAGTTCACATTTGTAGGTGGATCATCAGTGTTAGAGCTAAAATTAGCATGTTTAAAGTGATTTTCATGCTTCCAGGGGCTCGGGAAGTTAATTAAATACCATTTGGAGGCATTTAATGTTCGAGCAAAAACGGCTGATTTTCGACAAAAGAGATAACACCCCCCCATTACGTCATGCTTCAGAAATGTGGAAAATGGTCCGTTTTCAAATGTTTTATTTTTGAACGTCAGTTCACATTTGTAGGTGGATCATCAGTGTTAGAGCTAAAATTAGCATGTTTAAAGTGATTTTCATGCTTCCAGGGGCCCAAAACACAAGATTTATGGAATGGTTAAAAGTGCATGAAAATGGCCAATTTACTCACTCTGAGTTCTCAAAAAGGGTTTCTTCACCCCGGGAAGTTAATTAAATACCATTTGGAGGCATTTAATGTTCGAGCAAAAACGGCTGATTTTCGACAAAAGAGATAACACCCCCCCATTACGTCATGCTTCAGAAATGTGGAAAATGGTCCGTTTTCAAATGTTTTATTTTTGAAATTCAGTTCACATTTGTAGGTGGATCATCAGTGTTAGAGCTAAAATTAGCATGTTTAAAGTGATTTTCATGCTTCCAGGGGCTCGGGAAGTTAATTAAATACCATTTGGAGGCATTTAATGTTCGAGCAAAAACTGCTGATTTTCGACAAAAGAGATAACACCCCCCCATTACGTCATGCTTCAGAAATGTGGAAAATGGTCCGTTTTCAAATGTTTTATTTTTGAACGTCAGTTCACATTTGTAGGTGGATCATCAGTGTTAGAGCTAAAATTAGAATGTTTAAAGTGATTTTCATGCTTCCAGGGGCTCGGGAAGTTAATTAAATACCATTTGGAGGCATTTAATGTTCGAGCAAAAACGGCTGATTTTCGACAAAAGAGATAACACCCCCCCATTACGTCATGCTTCAGAAATGTGGAAAATGGTCCGTTTTCAAATGTTTTATTTTTGAACGTCAGTTCACATTTGTAGGTGGATCATCAGTGTTAGAGCTAAAATTAGCATGTTTAAAGTGATTTTCATGCTTCCAGGGGCTCGGGAAGTTAATTAAATACCATTTGGAGGCATTTAATGTTCGAGCAAAAACGGCTGATTTTCGACAAAAGAGATAACACCCCCCCATTACGTCATGCTTCAGAAATGTGGAAAATGGTCCGTTTTCAAATGTTTTATTTTTGAACGTCAGTTCACATTTGTAGGTGGATCATCAGTGTTAGAGCTAAAATTAGCATGTTTAAAGTGATTTTCATGCTTCCAGGGGCTCGGGAAGTTAATTAAATACCATTTGGAGGCATTTAATGTTCGAGCAAAAACGGCTGATTTTCGACAAAAGAGATAACACCCCCCCATTACGTCATGCTTCAGAAATGTGGAAAATGGTCCGTTTTCAAATGTTTTATTTTTGAACGTCAGTTCACATTTGTAGGTGGATCATCAGTGTTAGAGCTAAAATTAGCATGTTTAAAGTGATTTTCATGCTTCCAGGGGCTCGGGAAGTTAATTAAATACCATTTGGAGGCATTTAATGTTCGAGCAAAAACGGCTGATTTTCGACAAAAGAGATAACACCCCCCCATTACGTCATGCTTCAGAAATGTGGAAAATGGTCCGTTTTCAAATGTTTTATTTTTGAACGTCAGTTCACATTTGTAGGTGGATCATCAGTGTTAGAGCTAAAATTAGCATGTTTAAAGTGATTTTCATGCTTCCAGGGGCTCGGGAAGTTAATTAAATACCATTTGGAGGCATTTAATGTTCGAGCAAAAACGGCTGATTTTCGACAAAAGAGATAACACCCCCCCATTACGTCATGCTTCAGAAATGTGGAAAATGGTCCGTTTTCAAATGTTTTATTTTTTAACGTCAGTTCACATTTGTAGGTGGATCATCAGTGTTAGAGCTAAAATTAGCATGTTTAAAGTGATTTTCATGCTTCCAGGGGCCCAAAACACAAGATTTATGGAATGGTTAAAAGTGCATGAAAATGGCCAATTTACTCACTCTGAGTTCTCAAAAAGGGTTTCTTCACCCCGGGAAGTTAATTAAATACCATTTGGAGGCATTTAATGTTCGAGCAAAAACGGCTGATTTTCGACAAAAGAGATAACACCCCCCCATTACGTCATGCTTCAGAAATGTGGAAAATGGTCCGTTTTCAAATGTTTTATTTTTGAACGTCAGTTCACATTTGTAGGTGGATCATCAGTGTTAGAGCTAAAATTAGCATGTTTAAAGTGATTTTCATGCTTCCAGGGGCTCGGGAAGTTAATTAAATACCATTTGGAGGCATTTAATGTTCGAGCAAAAACGGCTGATTTTCGACAAAAGAGATAACACCCCCCCATTACGTCATGCTTCAGAAATGTGGAAAATGGTCCGTTTTCAAATGTTTTATTTTTGAACGTCAGTTCACATTTGTAGGTGGATCATCAGTGTTAGAGCTAAAATTAGCATGTTTAAAGTGATTTTCATGCTTCCAGGGGCTCGGGAAGTTAATTAAATACCATTTGGAGGCATTTAATGTTCGAGCAAAAACGGCTGATTTTCGACAAAAGAGATAACACCCCCCCATTACGTCATGCTTCAGAAATGTGGAAAATGGTCCGTTTTCAAATGTTTTATTTTTGAACGTCAGTTCACATTTGTAGGTGGATCATCAGTGTTAGAGCTAAAATTAGCATGTTTAAAGTGATTTTCATGCTTCCAGGGGCCCAAAACACAAGATTTATGGAATGGTTAAAAGTGCATGAAAATGGCCAATTTACTCACTCTGAGTTCTCAAAAAGGGTTTCTTCACCCCGGGAAGTTAATTAAATACCATTTGGAGGCATTTAATGTTCGAGCAAAAACGGCTGATTTTCGACAAAAGAGATAACACCCCCCCATTACGTCATGCTTCAGAAATGTGGAAAATGGTCCGTTTTCAAATGTTTTATTTTTGAACGTCAGTTCACATTTGTAGGTGGATCATCAGTGTTAGAGCTAAAATTAGCATGTTTAAAGTGATTTTCATGCTTCCAGGGGCTCGGGAAGTTAATTAAATACCATTTGGAGGCATTTAATGTTCGAGCAAAAACGGCTGATTTTCGACAAAAGAGATAACACCCCCCCATTACGTCATGCTTCAGAAATGTGGAAAATGGTCCGTTTTCAAATGTTTTATTTTTGAACGTCAGTTCACATTTGTAGGTGGATCATCAGTGTTAGAGCTAAAATTAGCATGTTTAAAGTGATTTTCATGCTTCCAGGGGCTCGGGAAGTTAATTAAATACCATTTGGAGGCATTTAATGTTCGAGCAAAAACGGCTGATTTTCGACAAAAGAGATAACACCCCCCCATTACGTCATGCTTCAGAAATGTGGAAAATGGTCCGTTTTCAAATGTTTTATTTTTGAACGTCAGTTCACATTTGTAGGTGGATCATCAGTGTTAGAGCTAAAATTAGCATGTTTAAAGTGATTTTCATGCTTCCAGGGGCCCAAAACACAAGATTTATGGAATGGTTAAAAGTGCATGAAAATGGCCAATTTACTCACTCTGAGTTCTCAAAAAGGGTTTCTTCACCCCGGGAATTTAATTAAATACCATTTGGAGGCATTTAATGTTCGAGCAAAAACGGCTGATTTTCGACAAAAGAGATAACACCCCCCCATTACGTCATGCTTCAGAAATGTGGAAAATGGTCCGTTTTCAAATGTTTTATTTTTGAACGTCAGTTCACATTTGTAGGTGGATCATCAGTGTTAGAGCTAAAATTAGCTTGTTTAAAGTGATTTTCATGCTTCCAGGGGCTCGGGAAGTTAATTAAATACCATTTGGAGGCATTTAATGTTCGAGCAAAAACGGCTGATTTTCGACAAAAGAGATAACACCCCCCCATTACGTCATGCTTCAGAAATGTGGAAAATGGTCCGTTTTCAAATGTTTTATTTTTGAACGTCAGTTCACATTTGTAGGTGGATCATCAGTGTTAGAGCTAAAATTAGCATGTTTAAAGTGATTTTCATGCTTCCAGGGGCTCGGGAAGTTAATTAAATACCATTTGGAGGCATTTAATGTTCGAGCAAAAACGGCTGATTTTCGACAAAAGAGATAACACCCCCCCATTACGTCATGCTTCAGAAATGTGGAAAATGGTCCGTTTTCAAATGTTTTATTTTTGAACGTCAGTTCACATTTGTAGGTGGATCATCAGTGTTAGAGCTAAAATTAGCATGTTTAAAGTGATTTTCATGCTTCCAGGGGCCCAAAACACAAGATTTATGGAATGGTTAAAAGTGCATGAAAATGGCCAATTTACTCACTCTGAGTTCTCAAAAAGGGTTTCTTCACCCCGGGAAGTTAATTAAATACCATTTGGAGGCATTTAATGTTCGAGCAAAAACGGCTGATTTTCGACAAAAGAGATAACACCCCCCCATTACGTCATGCTTCAGAAATGTGGAAAATGGTCCGTTTTCAAATGTTTTATTTTTGAACGTCAGTTCACATTTGTAGGTGGATCATCAGTGTTAGAGCTAAAATTAGCATGTTTAAAGTGATTTTCATGCTTCCAGGGGCTCGGGAAGTTAATTAAATACCATTTGGAGGCATTTAATGTTCGAGCAAAAACGGCTGATTTTCGACAAAAGAGATAACACCCCCCCATTACGTCATGCTTCAGAAATGTGGAAAATGGTCCGTTTTCAAATGTTTTATTTTTGAACGTCAGTTCACATTTGTAGGTGGATCATCAGTGTTAGAGCTAAAATTAGCATGTTTAAAGTGATTTTCATGCTTCCAGGGGCCCAAAACACAAGATTTATGGAATGGTTAAAAGTGCATGAAAATGGCCAATTTACTCACTCTGAGTTCTCAAAAAGGGTTTCTTCACCCCGGGAAGTTAATTAAATACCATTTGGAGGCATTTAATGTTCGAGCAAAAACGGCTGATTTTCGACAAAAGAGATAACACCCCCCCATTACGTCATGCTTCAGAAATGTGGAAAATGGTCCGTTTTCAAATGTTTTATTTTTGAACGTCAGTTCACATTTGTAGGTGGATCATCAGTGTTAGAGCTAAAATTAGCATGTTTAAAGTGATTTTCATGCTTCCAGGGGCTCGGGAAGTTAATTAAATACCATTTGGAGGCATTTAATGTTCGAGCAAAAACGGCTGATTTTCGACAAAAGAGATAACACCCCCCCATTACGTCATGCTTCAGAAATGTGGAAAATGGTCCGTTTTCAAATGTTTTATTTTTGAACGTCAGTTCACATTTGTAGGTGGATCATCAGTGTTAGAGCTAAAATTAGCATGTTTAAAGTGATTTTCATGCTTCCAGGGGCCCAAAACACAAGATTTATGGAATGGTTAAAAGTGCATGAAAATGGCCAATTTACTCACTCTGAGTTCTCAAAAAGGGTTTCTTCACCCCGGGAAGTTAATTAAATACCATTTGGAGGCATTTAATGTTCGAGCAAAAACGGCTGATTTTCGACAAAAGAGATAACACCCCCCCATTACGTCATGCTTCAGAAATGTGGAAAATGGTCCGTTTTCAAATGTTTTATTTTTGAACGTCAGTTCACATTTGTAGGTGGATCATCAGTGTTAGAGCTAAAATTAGCATGTTTAAAGTGATTTTCATGCTTCCAGGGGCTCGGGAAGTTAATTAGGCGCCTTGACGCCCACTGGGCTAAGTTTGCGCGATACAAGATTCCCCTCATTCATTCATTAAATACCATTTGGAGGCATTTAATGTTCGAGCAAAAACGGCTGATTTTCGACAAAAGAGATAACACCCCCCCATTACGTCATGCTTCAGAAATGTGGAAAATGGTCCGTTTTCAAATGTTTTATTTTTGAACGTCAGTTCACATTTGTAGGTGGATCATCAGTGTTAGAGCTAAAATTAGCATGTTTAAAGTGATTTTCATGCTTCCAGGGGCTCGGGAAGTTAATTAAATACCATTTGGAGGCATTTAATGTTCGAGCAAAAACGGCTGATTTTCGACAAAAGAGATAACACCCCCCCATTACGTCATGCTTCAGAAATGTGGAAAATGGTCCGTTTTCAAATGTTTTATTTTTGAACGTCAGTTCACATTTGTAGGTGGATCATCAGTGTTAGAGCTAAAATTAGCATGTTTAAAGTGATTTTCATGCTTCCAGGGGCTCGGGAAGTTAATTAAATACCATTTGGAGGCATTTAATGTTCGAGCAAAAACGGCTGATTTTCGACAAAAGAGATAACACCCCCCCATTACGTCATGCTTCAGAAATGTGGAAAATGGTCCGTTTTCAAATGTTTTATTTTTGAACGTCAGTTCACATTTGTAGGTGGATCATCAGTGTTAGAGCTAAAATTAGCATGTTTAAAGTGATTTTCATGCTTCCAGGGGCTCGGGAAGTTAATTAAATACCATTTGGAGGCATTTAATGTTCGAGCAAAAACGGCTGAATTCCGACAAAAGAGATAACACCCCCCCATTACGTCATGCTTCAGAAATGTGGAAAATGGTCCGTTTTCAAATGTTTTATTTTTGAACGTCAGTTCACATTTGTAGGTGGATCATCAGTGTTAGAGCTAAAATTAGCATGTTTAAAGTGATTTTCATGCTTCCAGGGGCCCAAAACACAAGATTTATGGAATGGTTAAAAGTGCATGAAAATGGCCAATTTGCTCACTCTGAGTTCTCAAAAAGGGTTTCTTCACCCCGGGAAGTTAATTAAATACCATTTGGAGGCATTTAATGTTCGAGCAAAAACGGCTGATTTTCGACAAAAGAGATAACACCCCCCCATTACGTCATGCTTCAGAAATGTGGAAAATGGTCCGTTTTCAAATGTTTTATTTTTGAACGTCAGTTCACATTTGTAGGTGGATCATCAGTGTTAGAGCTAAAATTAGCATGTTTAAAGTGATTTTCATGCTTCCAGGGGCTCGGGAAGTTAATTAAATACCATTTGGAGGCATTTAATGTTCGAGCAAAAACGGCTGATTTTCGACAAAAGAGATAACACCCCCCCATTACGTCATGCTTCAGAAATGTGGAAAATGGTCCGTTTTCAAATGTTTTATTTTTGAACGTCAGTTCACATTTGTAGGTGGATCATCAGTGTTAGAGCTAAAATTAGCATGTTTAAAGTGATTTTCATGCTTCCAGGGGCTCGGGAAGTTAATTAAATACCATTTGGAGGCATTTAATGTTCGAGCAAAAACGGCTGATTTTCGACAAAAGAGATAACACCCCCCCATTACGTCATGCTTCAGAAATGTGGAAAATGGTCCGTTTTCAAATGTTTTATTTTTGAACGTCAGTTCACATTTGTAGGTGGATCATCAGTGTTAGAGCTAAAATTAGCATGTTTAAAGTGATTTTCATGCTTCCAGGGGCCCAAAACACAAGATTTATGGAATGGTTAAAAGTGCATGAAAATGGCCAATTTACTCACTCTGAGTTCTCAAAAAGGGTTTCTTCACCCCGGGAAGTTAATTAAATACCATTTGGAGGCATTTAATGTTCGAGCAAAAACGGCTGATTTTCGACAAAAGAGATAACACCCCCCCATTACGTCATGCTTCAGAAATGTGGAAAATGGTCCGTTTTCAAATGTTTTATTTTTGAACGTCAGTTCACATTTGTAGGTGGATCATCAGTGTTAGAGCTAAAATTAGCATGTTTAAAGTGATTTTCATGCTTCCAGGGGCTCGGGAAGTTAATTAAATACCATTTGGAGGCATTTAATGTTCGAGCAAAAACGGCTGATTTTCGACAAAAGAGATAACACCCCCCCATTACGTCATGCTTCAGAAATGTGGAAAATGGTCCGTTTTCAAATGTTTTATTTTTGAACGTCAGTTCACATTTGTAGGTGGATCATCAGTGTTAGAGCTAAAATTAGCATGTTTAAAGTGATTTTCATGCTTCCAGGGGCCCAAAACACAAGATTTATGGAATGGTTAAAAGTGCATGAAAATGGCCAATTTACTCACTCTGAGTTCTCAAAAAGGGTTTCTTCACCCCGGGAAGTTAATTAAATACCATTTGGAGGCATTTAATGTTCGAGCAAAAACGGCTGATTTTCGACAAAAGAGATAACACCCCCCCATTACGTCATGCTTCAGAAATGTGGAAAATGGTCCGTTTTCAAATGTTTTATTTTTGAACGTCAGTTCACATTTGTAGGTGGATCATCAGTGTTAGAGCTAAAATTAGCATGTTTAAAGTGATTTTCATGCTTCCAGGGGCTCGGGAAGTTAATTAAATACCATTTGGAGGCATTTAATGTTCGAGCAAAAACGGCTGATTTTCAACAAAAGAGATAACACCCCCCCATTACGTCATGCTTCAGAAATGTGGAAAATGGTCCGTTTTCAAATGTTTTATTTTTGAACGTCAGTTCACATTTGTAGGTGGATCATCAGTGTTAGAGCTAAAATTAGCATGTTTAAAGTGATTTTCATGCTTCCAGGGGCTCGGGAAGTTAATTAAATACCATTTGGAGGCATTTAATGTTCGAGCAAAAACGGCTGATTTTCGACAAAAGAGATAACACCCCCCCATTACGTCATGCTTCAGAAATGTGGAAAATGGTCCGTTTTCAAATGTTTTATTTTTGAACGTCAGTTCACATTTGTAGGTGGATCATCAGTGTTAGAGCTAAAATTAGCATGTTTAAAGTGATTTTCATGCTTCCAGGGGCCCAAAACACAAGATTTATGGAATGGTTAAAAGTGCATGAAAATGGCCAATTTACTCACTCTGAGTTCTCAAAAAGGGTTTCTTCACCCCGGGAAGTTAATTAAATACTATTTGGAGGCATTTAATGTTCGAGCAAAAACGGCTGATTTTCGACAAAAGAGATAACACCCCCCCATTACGTCATGCTTCAGAAATGTGGAAAATGGTCCGTTTTCAAATGTTTTATTTTTGAACGTCAGTTCACATTTGTAGGTGGATCATCAGTGTTAGAGCTAAAATTAGCATGTTTAAAGTGATTTTCATGCTTCCAGGGGCTCGGGAAGTTAATTAAATACCATTTGGAGGCATTTAATGTTCGAGCAAAAACGGCTGATTTTCGACAAAAGAGATAACACCCCCCCATTACGTCATGCTTCAGAAATGTGGAAAATGGTCCGTTTTCAAATGTTTTATTTTTGAACGTCAGTTCACATTTGTAGGTGGATCATCAGTGTTAGAGCTAAAATTAGCATGTTTAAAGTGATTTTCATGCTTCCAGGGGCTCGGGAAGTTAATTAAATACCATTTGGAGGCATTTAATGTTCGAGCAAAAACGGCTGATTTTCGACAAAAGAGATAACACCCCCCCATTACGTCATGCTTCAGAAATGTGGAAAATGGTCCGTTTTCAAATGTTTTATTTTTGAACGTCAGTTCACATTTGTAGGTGGATCATCAGTGTTAGAGCTAAAATTAGCATGTTTAAAGTGATTTTCATGCTTCCAGGGGCCCAAAACACAAGATTTATGGAATGGTTAAAAGTGCATGAAAATGGCCAATTTACTCACTCTGAGTTCTCAAAAAGGGTTTCTTCACCCCGGGAAGTTAATTAAATACCATTTGGAGGCATTTAATGTTCGAGCAAAAACGGCTGATTTTCGACAAAAGAGATAACACCCCCCCATTACGTCATGCTTCAGAAATGTGGAAAATGGTCAGTTTTAAAATGTTTTATTTTTGAACGTCAGTTCACATTTGTAGGTGGATCATCAGTGTTAGAGCTAAAATTAGCATGTTTAAAGTGATTTTCATGCTTCCAGGGGCCCAAAACACAAGATTTATGGAATGGTTAAAAGTGCATGAAAATGGCCAATTTACTCACTCTGAGTTCTCAAAAAGGGTTTCTTCACCCCGGGAAGTTAATTAAATACCATTTGGAGGCATTTAATGTTCGAGCAAAAACGGCTGATTTTCGACAAAAGAGATAACACCCCCCCATTACGTCATGCTTCAGAAATGTGGAAAATGGTCCGTTTTCAAATGTTTTATTTTTGAACGTCAGTTCACATTTGTAGGTGGATCATCAGTGTTAGAGCTAAAATTAGCATGTTTAAAGTGATTTTCATGCTTCCAGGGGCCCAAAACACAAGATTTATGGAATGGTTAAAAGTGCATGAAAATGGCCAATTTACTCACTCTGAGTTCTCAAAAAGGGTTTCTTCACCCCGGGAAGTTAATTAAATACCATTTGGAGGCATTTAATGTTCGAGCAAAAACGGCTGATTTTCGACAAAAGAGATAACACCCCCCCATTACGTCATGCTTCAGAAATGTGGAAAATGGTCCGTTTTCAAATGTTTTATTTTTGAACGTCAGTTCACATTTGTAGGTGGATCATCAGTGTTAGAGCTAAAATTAGCATGTTTAAAGTGATTTTCATGCTTCCAGGGGCCCAAAACACAAGATTTATGGAATGGTTAAAAGTGCATGAAAATGGCCAATTTACTCACTCTGAGTTCTCAAAAAGGGTTTCTTCACCCCGGGAAGTTAATTAAATACCATTTGGAGGCATTTAATGTTCGAGCAAAAACGGCTGATTTTCGACAAAAGAGATAACACCCCCCCATTACGTCATGCTTCAGAAATGTGGAAAATGGTCCGTTTTCAAATGTTTTATTTTTGAACGTCAGTTCACATTTGTAGGTGGATCATCAGTGTTAGAGCTAAAATTAGCATGTTTAAAGTGATTTTCATGCTTCCAGGGGCCCAAAACACAAGATTTATGGAATGGTTAAAAGTGCATGAAAATGGCCAATTTACTCACTCTGAGTTCTCAAAAAGGGTTTCTTCACCCCGGGAAGTTAATTAAATACCATTTGGAGGCATTTAATGTTCGAGCAAAAACGGCTGATTTTCGACAAAAGAGATAACACCCCCCCATTACGTCATGCTTCAGAAATGTGGAAAATGGTCCGTTTTCAAATGTTTTATTTTTGAACGTCAGTTCACATTTGTAGGTGGATCATCAGTGTTAGAGCTAAAATTAGCATGTTTAAAGTGATTTTCATGCTTCCAGGGGCTCGGGAAGTTAATTAAATACCATTTGGAGGCATTTAATGTTCGAGCAAAAACGGCTGATTTTCGACAAAAGAGATAACACCCCCCCATTACGTCATGCTTCAGAAATGTGGAAAATGGTCCGTTTTCAAATGTTTTATTTTTGAACGTCAGTTCACATTTGTAGGTGGATCATCAGTGTTAGAGCTAAAATTAGCATGTTTAAAGTGATTTTCATGCTTCCAGGGGCTCGGGAAGTTAATTAAATACCATTTGGAGGCATTTAATGTTCGAGCAAAAACGGCTGATTTTCGACAAAAGAGATAACACCCCCCCATTACGTCATGCTTCAGAAATGTGGAAAATGGTCCGTTTTCAAATGTTTTATTTTTGAACGTCAGTTCACATTTGTAGGTGGATCATCAGTGTTAGAGCTAAAATTAGCATGTTTAAAGTGATTTTCATGCTTCCAGGGGCTCGGGAAGTTAATTAAATACCATTTGGAGGCATTTAATGTTCGAGCAAAAACGGCTGATTTTCGACAAAAGAGATAACACCCCCCCATTACGTCATGCTTCAGAAATGTGGAAAATGGTCCGTTTTCAAATGTTTTATTTTTGAACGTCAGTTCACATTTGTAGGTGGATCATCAGTGTTAGAGCTAAAATTAGCATGTTTAAAGTGATTTTCATGCTTCCAGGGGCCCAAAACACAAGATTTATGGAATGGTTAAAAGTGCATGAAAATGGCCAATTTACTCACTCTGAGTTCTCAAAAAGGGTTTCTTCACCCCGGGAAGTTAATTAAATACCATTTGGAGGCATTTAATGTTCGAGCAAAAACGGCTGATTTTCGACAAAAGAGATAACACCCCCCCATTACGTCATGCTTCAGAAATGTGGAAAATGGTCCGTTTTCAAATGTTTTATTTTTGAACGTCAGTTCACATTTGTAGGTGGATCATCAGTGTTAGAGCTAAAATTAGCATGTTTAAAGTGATTTTCATGCTTCCAGGGGCTCGGGAAGTTAATTAAATACCATTTGGAGGCATTTAATGTTCGAGCAAAAACGGCTGATTTTCGACAAAAGAGATTACACCCCCCCATTACGTCATGCTTCAGAAATGTGGAAAATGGTCCGTTTTCAAATGTTTTATTTTTGAACGTCAGTTCACATTTGTAGGTGGATCATCAGTGTTAGAGCTAAAATTAGCATGTTTAAAGTGATTTTCATGCTTCCAGGGGCTCGGGAAGTTAATTAAATACCATTTGGAGGCATTTAATGTTCGAGCAAAAACGGCTGATTTTCGACAAAAGAGATAACACCCCCCCATTACGTCATGCTTCAGAAATGTGGAAAATGGTCCGTTTTCAAATGTTTTATTTTTGAACGTCAGTTCACATTTGTAGGTGGATCATCAGTGTTAGAGCTAAAATTAGCATGTTTAAAGTGATTTTCATGCTTCCAGGGGCTCGGGAAGTTAATTAAATACCATTTGGAGGCATTTAATGTTCGAGCAAAAACGGCTGATTTTCGACAAAAGAGATAACACCCCCCCATTACGTCATGCTTCAGAAATGTGGAAAATGGTCCGTTTTCAAATGTTTTATTTTTGAACGTCAGTTCACATTTGTAGGTGGATCATCAGTGTTAGAGCTAAAATTAGCATGTTTAAAGTGATTTTCATGCTTCCAGGGGCCCAAAACACAAGATTTATGGAATGGTTAAAAGTGCATGAAAATGGCCAATTTACTCACTCTGAGTTCTCAAAAAGGGTTTCTTCACCCCGGGAAGTTAATTAAATACCATTTGGAGGCATTTAATGTTCGAGCAAAAACGGCTGATTTTCGACAAAAGAGATAACACCCCCCCATTACGTCATGCTTCAGAAATGTGGAAAATGGTCCGTTTTCAAATGTTTTATTTTTGAACGTCAGTTCACATTTGTAGGTGGATCATCAGTGTTAGAGCTAAAATTAGCATGTTTAAAGTGATTTTCATGCTTCCAGGGGCTCGGGAAGTTAATTAAATACCATTTGGAGGCATTTAATGTTCGAGCAAAAACTGCTGATTTTCGACAAAAGAGATAACACCCCCCCATTACGTCATGCTTCAGAAATGTGGAAAATGGTCCGTTTTCAAATGTTTTATTTTTGAACGTCAGTTCACATTTGTAGGTGGATCATCAGTGTTAGAGCTAAAATTAGCATGTTTAAAGTGATTTTCATGCTTCCAGGGGCTCGGGAAGTTAATTAAATACCATTTGGAGGCATTTAATGTTCGAGCAAAAACGGCTGATTTTCGACAAAAGAGATAACACCCCCCCATTACGTCATGCTTCAGAAATGTGGAAAATGGTCCGTTTTCAAATGTTTTATTTTTGAACGTCAGTTCACATTTGTAGGTGGATCATCAGTGTTAGAGCTAAAATTAGCATGTTTAAAGTGATTTTCATGCTTCCAGGGGCCCAAAACACAAGATTTATGGAATGGTTAAAAGTGCATGAAAATGGCCAATTTACTCACTCTGAGTTCTCAAAAAGGGTTTCTTCACCCCGGGAAGTTAATTAAATACCATTTGGAGGCATTTAATGTTCGAGCAAAAACGGCTGATTTTCGACAAAAGAGATAACACCCCCCCATTACGTCATGCTTCAGAAATGTGGAAAATGGTCCGTTTTCAAATGTTTTATTTTTGAACGTCAGTTCACATTTGTAGGTGGATCATCAGTGTTAGAGCTAAAATTAGCATGTTTAAAGTGATTTTCATGCTTCCAGGGGCTCGGGAAGTTAATTAAATACCATTTGGAGGCATTTAATGTTCGAGCAAAAACGGCTGATTTTCGACAAAAGAGATAACACCCCCCCATTACGTCATGCTTCAGAAATGTGGAAAATGGTCCGTTTTCAAATGTTTTATTTTTGAACGTCAGTTCACATTTGTAGGTGGATCATCAGTGTTAGAGCTAAAATTAGCATGTTTAAAGTGATTTTCATGCTTCCAGGGGCTCGGGAAGTTAATTAAATACCATTTGGAGGCATTTAATGTTCGAGCAAAAACGGCTGATTTTCGACAAAAGAGATAACACCCCCCCATTACGTCATGCTTCAGAAATGTGGAAAATGGTCCGTTTTCAAATGTTTTATTTTTGAACGTCAGTTCACATTTGTAGGTGGATCATCAGTGTTAGAGCTAAAATTAGCATGTTTAAAGTGATTTTCATGCTTCCAGGGGCTCGGGAAGTTAATTAAATACCATTTGGAGGCATTTAATGTTCGAGCAAAAACGGCTGATTTTCGACAAAAGAGATAACACCCCCCCATTACGTCATGCTTCAGAAATGTGGAAAATGGTCCGTTTTCAAATGTTTTATTTTTGAACGTCAGTTCACATTTGTAGGTGGATCATCAGTGTTAGAGCTAAAATTAGCATGTTTAAAGTGATTTTCATGCTTCCAGGGGCTCGGGAAGTTAATTAAATACCATTTGGAGGCATTTAATGTTCGAGCAAAAACGGCTGATTTTCGACAAAAGAGATAACACCCCCCCATTACGTCATGCTTCAGAAATGTGGAAAATGGTCCGTTTTCAAATGTTTTATTTTTGAACGTCAGTTCACATTTGTAGGTGGATCATCAGTGTTAGAGCTAAAATTAGCATGTTTAAAGTGATTTTCATGCTTCCAGGGGCTCGGGAAGTTAATTAAATACCATTTGGAGGCATTTAATGTTCGAGCAAAAACGGCTGATTTTCGACAAAAGAGATAACACCCCCCCATTACGTCATGCTTCAGAAATGTGGAAAATGGTCCGTTTTCAAATGTTTTATTTTTGAACGTCAGTTCACATTTGTAGGTGGATCATCAGTGTTAGAGCTAAAATTAGCATGTTTAAAGTGATTTTCATGCTTCCAGGGGCTCGGGAAGTTAATTAAATACCATTTGGAGGCGTTTAATGTTCGAGCAAAAACGGCTGATTTTCGACAAAAGAGATAACACCCCCCCATTACGTCATGCTTCAGAAATGTGGAAAATGGTCCGTTTTCAAATGTTTTATTTTTGAACGTCAGTTCACATTTGTAGGTGGATCATCAGTGTTAGAGCTAAAATTAGCATGTTTAAAGTGATTTTCATGCTTCCAGGGGCCCAAAACACAAGATTTATGGAATGGTTAAAAGTGCATGAAAATGGCCAATTTACTCACTCTGAGTTCTCAAAAAGGGTTTCTTCACCCCGGGAAGTTAATTAAATACCATTTGGAGGCATTTAATGTTCGAGCAAAAACGGCTGATTTTCGACAAAAGAGATAACACCCCCCCATTACGTCATGCTTCAGAAATGTGGAAAATGGTCCGTTTTCAAATGTTTTATTTTTGAACGTCAGTTCACATTTGTAGGTGGATCATCAGTGTTAGAGCTAAAATTAGCATGTTTAAAGTGATTTTCATGCTTCCAGGGGCTCGGGAAGTTAATTAAATACCATTTGGAGGCATTTAATGTTCGAGCAAAAACGGCTGATTTTCGACAAAAGAGATAACACCCCCCCATTACGTCATGCTTCAGAAATGTGGAAAATGGTCCGTTTTCAAATGTTTTATTTTTGAACGTCAGTTCACATTTGTAGGTGGATCATCAGTGTTAGAGCTAAAATTAGCATGTTTAAAGTGATTTTCATGCTTCCAGGGGCTCGGGAAGTTAATTAAATACCATTTGGAGGCATTTAATGTTCGAGCAAAAACGGCTGATTTTCGACAAAAGAGATAACACCCCCCCATTACGTCATGCTTCAGAAATGTGGAAAATGGTCCGTTTTCAAATGTTTTATTTTTGAACGTCAGTTCACATTTGTAGGTGGATCATCAGTGTTAGAGCTAAAATTAGCATGTTTAAAGTGATTTTCATGCTTCCAGGGGCCCAAAACACAAGATTTATGGAATGGTTAAAAGTGCATGAAAATGGCCAATTTACTCACTCTGAGTTCTCAAAAAGGGTTTCTTCACCCCGGGAAGTTAATTAAATACCATTTGGAGGCATTTAATGTTCGAGCAAAAACGGCTGATTTTCGACAAAAGAGATAACACCCCCCCATTACGTCATGCTTCAGAAATGTGGAAAATGGTCCGTTTTCAAATGTTTTATTTTTGAACGTCAGTTCACATTTGTAGGTGGATCATCAGTGTTAGAGCTAAAATTAGCAAGTTTAAAGTGATTTTCATGCTTCCAGGGGCCCAAAACACAAGATTTATGGAATGGTTAAAAGTGCATGAAAATGGCCAATTTACTCACTCTGAGTTCTCAAAAAGGGTTTCTTCACCCCGGGAAGTTAATTAAATACCATTTGGAGGCATTTAATGTTCGAGCAAAAACGGCTGATTTTCGACAAAAGAGATAACACCCCCCCATTACGTCATGCTTCAGAAATGTGGAAAATGGTCCGTTTTCAAATGTTTTATTTTTGAACGTCAGTTCACATTTGTAGGTGGATCATCAGTGTTAGAGCTAAAATTAGCATGTTTAAAGTGATTTTCATGCTTCCAGGGGCTCGGGAAGTTAATTAAATACCATTTGGAGGCATTTAATGTTCGAGCAAAAACGGCTGATTTTCGACAAAAGAGATAACACCCCCCCATTACGTCATGCTTCAGAAATGTGGAAAATGGTCCGTTTTCAAATGTTTTATTTTTGAACGTCAGTTCACATTTGTAGGTGGATCATCAGTGTTAGAGCTAAAATTAGCATGTTTAAAGTGATTTTCATGCTTCCAGGGGCTCGGGAAGTTAATTAAATACCATTTGGAGGCATTTAATGTTCGAGCAAAAACGGCTGATTTTCGACAAAAGAGATAACACCCCCCCATTACGTCATGCTTCAGAAATGTGGAAAATGGTCCGTTTTCAAATGTTTTATTTTTGAACGTCAGTTCACATTTGTAGGTGGATCATCAGTGTTAGAGCTAAAATTAGCATGTTTAAAGTGATTTTCATGCTTCCAGGGGCTCGGGAAGTTAATTAAATACCATTTGGAGGCATTTAATGTTCGAGCAAAAACGGCTGATTTTCGACAAAAGAGATAACACCCCCCCATTACGTCATGCTTCAGAAATGTGGAAAATGGTCCGTTTTCAAATGTTTTATTTTTGAACGTCAGTTCACATTTGTAGGTGGATCATCAGTGTTAGAGCTAAAATTAGCATGTTTAAAGTGATTTTCATGCTTCCAGGGGCCCAAAACACAAGATTTATGGAATGGTTAAAAGTGCATGAAAATGGCCAATTTACTCACTCTGAGTTCTCAAAAAGGGTTTCTTCACCCCGGGAAGTTAATTAAATACCATTTGGAGGCATTTAATGTTCGAGCAAAAACGGCTGATTTTCGACAAAAGAGATAACACCCCCCCATTACGTCATGCTTCAGAAATGTGGAAAATGGTCCGTTTTCAAATGTTTTATTTTTGAACGTCAGTTCACATTTGTAGGTGGATCATCAGTGTTAGAGCTAAAATTAGCATGTTTAAAGTGATTTTCATGCTTCCAGGGGCTCGGGAAGTTAATTAAATACCATTTGGAGGCATTTAATGTTCGAGCAAAAACGGCTGATTTTCGACAAAAGAGATAACACCCCCCCATTACGTCATGCTTCAGAAATGTGGAAAATGGTCCGTTTTCAAATGTTTTATTTTTGAACGTCAGTTCACATTTGTAGGTGGATCATCAGTGTTAGAGCTAAAATTAGCATGTTTAAAGTGATTTTCATGCTTCCAGGGGCTCGGGAAGTTAATTAAATACCATTTGGAGGCATTTAATGTTCGAGCAAAAACGGCTGATTTTCGACAAAAGAGATAACACCCCCCCATTACGTCATGCTTCAGAAATGTGGAAAATGGTCCGTTTTCAAATGTTTTATTTTTGAACGTCAGTTCACATTTGTAGGTGGATCATCAGTGTTAGAGCTAAAATTAGCATGTTTAAAGTGATTTTCATGCTTCCAGGGGCTCGGGAAGTTAATTAAATACCATTTGGAGGCATTTAATGTTCGAGCAAAAACGGCTGATTTTTGACAAAAGAGATAACACCCCCCCATTACGTCATGCTTCAGAAATGTGGAAAATGGTCCGTTTTCAAATGTTTTATTTTTGAACGTCAGTTCACATTTGTAGGTGGATCATCAGTGTTAGAGCTAAAATTAGCATGTTTAAAGTGATTTTCATGCTTCCAGGGGCTCGGGAAGTTAATTAAATACCATTTGGAGGCATTTAATGTTCGAGCAAAAACGGCTGATTTTCGACAAAAGAGATAACACCCCCCATTACGTCATGCTTCAGAAATGTGGAAAATGGTCCGTTTTCAAATGTTTTATTTTTGAACGTCAGTTCACATTTGTAGGTGGATCATCAGTGTTAGAGCTAAAATTAGCATGTTTAAAGTGATTTTCATGCTTCCAGGGGCCCAAAACACAAGATTTATGGAATGGTTAAAAGTGCATGAAAATGGCCAATTTACTCACTCTGAGTTCTCAAAAAGGGTTTCTTCACCCCGGGAAGTTAATTAAATACCATTTGGAGGCATTTAATGTTCGAGCAAAAACGGCTGATTTTCGACAAAAGAGATAACACCCCCCCATTACGTCATGCTTCAGAAATGTGGAAAATGGTCCGTTTTCAAATGTTTTATTTTTGAACGTCAGTTCACATTTGTAGGTGGATCATCAGTGTTAGAGCTAAAATTAGCATGTTTAAAGTGATTTTCATGCTTCCAGGGGCTCGGGAAGTTAATTAAATACCATTTGGAGGCATTTAATGTTCGAGCAAAAACGGGCTGATTTTCGACAAAAGAGATAACACCCCCCCATTACGTCATGCTACAGAAATGTGGAAAATGGTCCGTTTTCAAATGTTTTATTTTTGAACGTCAGTTCACATTTGTAGGTGGATCATCAGTGTTAGAGCTAAAATTAGCATGTTTAAAGTGATTTTCATGCTTCCAGGGGCTCGGGAAGTTAATTAAATACCATTTGGAGGCATTTAATGTTCGAGCAAAAACGGCTGATTTTCGACAAAAGAGATAACACCCCCCCATTACGTCATGCTTCAGAAATGTGGAAAATGGTCCGTTTTCAAATGTTTTATTTTTGAACGTCAGTTCACATTTGTAGGTGGATCATCAGTGTTAGAGCTAAAATTAGCATGTTTAAAGTGATTTTCATGCTTCCAGGGGCCCAAAACACAAGATTTATGGAATGGTTAAAAGTGCATGAAAATGGCCAATTTACTCACTCTGAGTTCTCAAAAAGGGTTTCTTCACCCCGGGAAGTTAATTAAATACCATTTGGAGGCATTTAATGTTCGAGCAAAAACGGCTGATTTTCGACAAAAGAGATAACACCCCCCCATTACGTCATGCTTCAGAAATGTGGAAAATGGTCAGTTTTCAAATGTTTTATTTTTGAACGTCAGTTCACATTTGTAGGTGGATCATCAGTGTTAGAGCTAAAATTAGCAAGTTTAAAGTGATTTTCATGCTTCCAGGGGCCCAAAACACAAGATTTATGGAATGGTTAAAAGTGCATGAAAATGGCCAATTTACTCACTCTGAGTTCTCAAAAAGGGTTTCTTCACCCCGGGAAGTTAATTAAATACCATTTGGAGGCATTTAATGTTCGAGCAAAAACGCTGATTTTCGACAAAAGAGATAACACCCCCCCATTACGTCATGCTTCAGAAATGTGGAAAATGGTCCGTTTTCAAATGTTTTATTTTTGAACGTCAGTTCACATTTGTAGGTGGATCATCAGTGTTAGAGCTAAAATTAGCATGTTTAAAGTGATTTTCATGCTTCCAGGGGCTCGGGAAGTTAATTAAATACCATTTGGAGGCATTTAATGTTCGAGCAAAAACGGCTGATTTTCGACAAAGAGATAACACCCCCCATTACGTCATGCTTCAGAAATGTGGAAAATGGTCCGTTTTCAAATGTTTTATTTTTGAACGTCAGTTCACATTTGTAGGTGGATCATCAGTGTTAGAGCTAAAATTAGCATGTTTAAAGTGATTTTCATGCTTCCAGGGGCTCGGGAAGTTAATTAAATACCATTTGGAGGCATTTAATGTTCGAGCAAAAACGGCTGATTTTCGACAAAAGAGATAACACCCCCCCATTACGTCATGCTTCAGAAATGTGGAAAATGGTCCGTTTTCAAATGTTTTATTTTTGAACGTCAGTTCACATTTGTAGGTGGATCATCAGTGTTAGAGCTAAAATTAGCATGTTTAAAGTGATTTTCATGCTTCCAGGGGCTCGGGAAGTTAATTAAATACCATTTGGAGGCATTTAATGTTCGAGCAAAAACGGCTGATTTTCGACAAAAGAGATAACACCCCCCCATTACGTCATGCTTCAGAAATGTGGAAAATGGTCCGTTTTCAAATGTTTTATTTTTGAACGTCAGTTCACATTTGTAGGTGGATCATCAGTGTTAGAGCTAAAATTAGCATGTTTAAAGTGATTTTCATGCTTCCAGGGGCTCGGGAAGTTAATTAAATACCATTTGGAGGCATTTAATGTTCGAGCAAAAACGGCTGATTTTCGACAAAAGAGATAACACCCCCCCATTACGTCATGCTTCAGAAATGTGGAAAATGGTCCGTTTTCAAATGTTTTATTTTTGAACGTCAGTTCACATTTGTAGGTGGATCATCAGTGTTAGAGCTAAAATTAGCATGTTTAAAGTGATTTTCATGCTTCCAGGGGCCCAAAACACAAGATTTATGGAATGGTTAAAAGTGCATGAAAATGGCCAATTTACTCACTCTGAGTTCTCAAAAAGGGTTTCTTCACCCCGGGAAGTTAATTAAATACCATTTGGAGGCATTTAATGTTCGAGCAAAAACGGCTGATTTTCGACAAAAGAGATAACACCCCCCCATTACGTCATGCTTCAGAAATGTGGAAAATGGTCCGTTTTCAAATGTTTTATTTTTGAACGTCAGTTCACATTTGTAGGTGGATCATCAGTGTTAGAGCTAAAATTAGCATGTTTAAAGTGATTTTCATGCTTCCAGGGGCTCGGGAAGTTAATTAAATACCATTTGGAGGCATTTAATGTTCGAGCAAAAACGGCTGATTTTCGACAAAAGAGATAACACCCCCCCATTACGTCATGCTTCAGAAATGTGGAAAATGGTCCGTTTTCAAATGTTTTATTTTTGAACGTCAGTTCACATTTGTAGTGGATCATCAGTGTTAGAGCTAAAATTAGCATGTTTAAAGTGATTTTCATGCTTCCAGGGGCTCGGGAAGTTAATTAAATACCATTTGGAGGCATTTAATGTTCGAGTAAAAACGGCTGATTTTCGACAAAAGAGATAACACCCCCCCATTACGTCATGCTTCAGAAATGTGGAAAATGGTCCGTTTTCAAATGTTTTATTTTTGAACGTCAGTTCACATTTGTAGGTGGATCATCAGTGTTAGAGCTAAAATTAGCATGTTTAAAGTGATTTTCATGCTTCCAGGGGCCCAAAACACAAGATTTATGGAATGGTTAAAAGTGCATGAAAATGGCCAATTTACTCACTCTGAGTTCTCAAAAAGGGTTTCTTCACCCCGGGAAGTTAATTAAATACCATTTGGAGGCATTTAATGTTCGAGCAAAAACGGCTGATTTTCGACAAAAGAGATAACACCCCCCATTACGTCATGCTTCAGAAATGTGGAAAATGGTCCGTTTTCAAATGTTTTATTTTTGAACGTCAGTTCACATTTGTAGGTGGATCATCAGTGTTAGAGCTAAAAATTAGCAAGTTTAAAGTGATTTTCATGCTTCCAGGGGCCCAAAACACAAGATTTATGGAATGGTTAAAAGTGCATGAAAATGGCCAATTTACTCACTCTGAGTTCTCAAAAAGGGTTTCTTCACCCCGGGAAGTTAATTAAATACCATTTGGAGGCATTTAATGTTCGAGCAAAAACGGCTGATTTTCGACAAAAGAGATAACACCCCCCCATTACGTCATGCTTCAGAAATGTGGAAAATGGTCCGTTTTCAAATGTTTTATTTTTGAACGTCAGTTCACATTTGTAGGCGGATCATCAGTGTTAGAGCTAAAATTAGCATGTTTAAAGTGATTTTCATGCTTCCAGGGGCTCGGGAAGTTAATTAAATACCATTTGGAGGCATTTAATGTTCGAGCAAAAACGGCTGATTTTCGACAAAAGAGATAACACCCCCCCATTACGTCATGCTTCAGAAATGTGGAAAATGGTCCGTTTTCAAATGTTTTATTTTTGAACGTCAGTTCACATTTGTAGGTGGATCATCAGTGTTAGAGCTAAAATTAGCATGTTTAAAGTGATTTTCATGCTTCCAGGGGCTCGGGAAGTTAATTAAATACCATTTGGAGGCATTTAATGTTCGAGCAAAAACGGCTGATTTTCGACAAAAGAGATAACACCCCCCCATTACGTCATGCTTCAGAAATGTGGAAAATGGTCCGTTTTCAAATGTTTTATTTTTGAACGTCAGTTCACATTTGTAGGTGGATCATCAGTGTTAGAGCTAAAATTAGCATGTTTAAAGTGATTTTCATGCTTCCAGGGGCTCGGGAAGTTAATTAAATACCATTTGGAGGCATTTAATGTTCGAGCAAAAACGGCTGATTTTCGACAAAAGAGATAACACCCCCCCATTACGTCATGCTTCAGAAATGTGGAAAATGGTCCGTTTTCAAATGTTTTATTTTTGAACGTCAGTTCACATTTGTAGGTGGATCATCAGTGTTAGAGCTAAAATTAGCATGTTTAAAGTGATTTTCATGCTTCCAGGGGCCCAAAACACAAGATTTATGGAATGGTTAAAAGTGCATGAAAATGGCCAATTTACTCACTCTGAGTTCTCAAAAAGGGTTTCTTCACCCCGGGAAGTTAATTAAATACCATTTGGAGGCATTTAATGTTCGAGCAAAAACGGCTGATTTTCGACAAAAGAGATAACACCCCCCCATTACGTCATGCTTCAGAAATGTGGAAAATGGTCCGTTTTCAAATGTTTTATTTTTGAACGTCAGTTCACATTTGTAGGTGGATCATCAGTGTTAGAGCTAAAATTAGCATGTTTAAAGTGATTTTCATGCTTCCAGGGGCTCGGGAAGTTAATTAAATACCATTTGGAGGCATTTAATGTTCGAGCAAAAACGGCTGATTTTCGACAAAAGAGATAACACCCCCCCATTACGTCATGCTTCAGAAATGTGGAAAATGGTCCGTTTTCAAATGTTTTATTTTTGAACGTCAGTTCACATTTGTAGGTGGATCATCAGTGTTAGAGCTAAAATTAGCATGTTTAAAGTGATTTTCATGCTTCCAGGGGCTCGGGAAGTTAATTAAATACCATTTGGAGGCATTTAATGTTCGAGCAAAAACGGCTGATTTTCGACAAAAGAGATAACACCCCCCCATTACGTCATGCTTCAGAAATGTGGAAAATGGTCTGTTTTCAAATGTTTTATTTTTGAACGTCAGTTCACATTTGTAGGTGGATCATCAGTGTTAGAGCTAAAATTAGCATGTTTAAAGTGATTTTCATGCTTCCAGGGGCTCGGGAAGTTAATTAAATACCATTTGGAGGCATTTAATGTTCGAGCAAAAACGGCTGATTTTCGACAAAAGAGATAACACCCCCCCATTACGTCATGCTTCAGAAATGTGGAAAATGGTCCGTTTTCAAATGTTTTATTTTTGAACGTCAGTTCACATTTGTAGGTGGATCATCAGTGTTAGAGCTAAAATTAGCAAGTTTAAAGTGATTTTCATGCTTCCAGGGGCCCAAAACACAAGATTTATGGAATGGTTAAAAGTGCATGAAAATGGCCAATTTACTCACTCTGAGTTCTCAAAAAGGGTTTCTTCACCCCGGGAAGTTAATTAAATACCATTTGGAGGCATTTAATGTTCGAGCAAAAACGGCTGATTTTCGACAAAAGAGATAACACCCCCCCCATTACGTCATGCTTCAGAAATGTGGAAAATGGTCCGTTTTCAAATGTTTTATTTTGAACGTCAGTTCACATTTGTAGGTGGATCATCAGTGTTAGAGCTAAAATTAGCATGTTTAAAGTGATTTTCATGCTTCCAGGGCTCGGGAAGTTAATTAAATACCATTTGGAGGCATTTAATGTTCGAGCAAAAACGGCTGATTTTCGACAAAAGAGATAACACCCCCCCATTACGTCATGCTACAGAAATGTGGAAAATGGTCCGTTTTCAAATGTTTTATTTTTGAACGTCAGTTCACATTTGTAGGTGGATCATCAGTGTTAGAGCTAAAATTAGCATGTTTAAAGTGATTTTCATGCTTCCAGGGGCTCGGGAAGTTAATTAAATACCATTTGGAGGCATTTAATGTTCGAGCAAAAACGGCTGATTTTCGACAAAAGAGATAACACCCCCCCATTACGTCATGCTTCAGAAATGTGGAAAATGGTCCGTTTTCAAATGTTTTATTTTTGAACGTCAGTTCACATTTGTAGGTGGATCATCAGTGTTAGAGCTAAAATTAGCATGTTTAAAGTGATTTTCATGCTTCCAGGGGCCCAAAACACAAGATTTATGGAATGGTTAAAAGTGCATGAAAATGGCCAATTTACTCACTCTGAGTTCTCAAAAAGGGTTTCTTCACCCCGGGAAGTTAATTAAATACCATTTGGAGGCATTTAATGTTCGAGCAAAAACGGCTGATTTTCGACAAAAGAGATAACACCCCCCAATTACGTCATGCTTCAGAAATGTGGAAAATGGTCCGTTTTCAAATGTT
>NW_028243150.1:0-48527 GCF_964263255.1 Lissotriton vulgaris
GGGGCGACATAGATGTTGAATAATGTAGGGCTAAAACAGGAGCCTTGTGGCACCCCCTTAGTTAGTTCCATGGGGGTCGAGTGATACGTGGCGAGATTGAAAGTCGCGCGCCCAGACAGAAAACTCCTGATTAATGACAGAGCCGGTCCCCTTAGGCCCACCTCGTCCAATCTTCTGAGCATGATGTCATGGGACACATTGTCGAACGCCGTGGATAGATCCAACAGCACCAGAACCATAGAATGTCCTTTGTCAAGGGACATTCTGATGCTATCGGTCACTGAAACAAGTGCAGATTCGGTGCTGTGCTTGGGCCTAAACCCGGACTGGGAATGATCTAGACATTCAGTTTGTTCGATGAAGTTAGACAGATGGGTGTTAACGTGTTTCTCCATAAGTTTTCTCAGATATGAAAGAAGTGAGATGGGGCGGAGGTTCAACAGCTCTCACCATGGGGTATTGGAGTGCTTCTGAATGGGTCTTACCTGGGCCATCTTCCACTCCCGTGGCACCAGACCTTGTGTGAAGGAAAGGTTGACAAGAGACTGAACTATGTGGCCCAATTGTTTAATCAGGGATGGGAAGATTTTAGCGGGGATATAGTCAGATGGGGAGCCAGATTTGATCTTGCACATCAATGCTTCAACCTCAGTTAAAGTGATGGCAGGGAAATCACTGAGCAGCACATGGTTGACCGATTTGAGAGCATGTGAGGACTCAGAGTTGCTCACCGTATTTCCCGTCATCAAGATTTTGTCATATATCACCTCTATTTTATGGGAGAAATAAGAAGAGATATCATCACACATTTCTTGAGAGGATGATTCGATACTTTCACAAACCTTAAATAAAGGTTTGTAAAATTTGATACAGCATTTTAGATGAATTTCCAGCTAGCGTTAATTCTGATGATATGTGCATTTTCCGTGCAGTCTTAATGTTTTTATGATAGTTGGTCAAAGAGAGGTGGTTTTGGTTTCTGTTCGCCTCAGTATGTGTGGTCCTCCAGACCCTTTCTAGCTTCCTACAAGCTTGCTTTTGTAGACGCAGCTGATCTGTGAACCACGCTGTCTGGCGCTGGTTAGGGTGCTTCATGCATACTTTTAAAGGGGCTATCTGGTCAATAGCCAAATTATATTTAGATAGGGCTATCTCCATATTGTCAGCAGCTTCAAACTGTGGTTCTATAAACACACTTTGAAAGTTATCTGCTGAGACCTTATGCCACTATCTTCGTGAATAAGATGTAGCCGGGATCCATTTTTGGTGTACAATCAGGTCATGCATGTGGAATTCAATGGTAGAGTGGTCTGACCAGTTTACTTGTCTAGGGGGTTCACATTTAACTGTGGTAGAATTGGAGAATACCATGTCCAATGTGTGACCTGCTACATGTGTAGGGCCTACGTTATGCTGAACTAGTGCTAATAGGGACAGGTCAGTCATGAGTGTCCGAGCATCCACATTTTCAGTGCGGTCACTATGGACATGGAAACCACCTAATAGTAGAAAGTTATTACCTGAGTTTATATGCGGGGCAAGCAGTTCAACTAATTGCAGAGCGAAGTTGGCCACCGGTCCAGGAGGGCGGTATACCAATGCCCCTTTCCAACATTCATGTGTGGGCGCATTTATCCTGAAGACCAATACTTCCATGGTTGCAGTACTACATTGGTCTAAAACTGAGATGTTAATGCCATCCTTATAAATGATGGCAATACCACCCCCAGTTTTAAGAGGTCTGTCCAATCTGATCATTTTAAATCCTTCCGGAATACCTAATGCGATGGCAGGAACCGAATGAGGTTCAAGCCAGGTTTCAGTTAGGAAACCCAGTTCCGGCTGAGCTGAGTGGATAAGATCCCATACTTCCGTGGAATGTTTGGGCAAGGAGCGGACATTATACAGCAGATTTTTCCACGCTCTCTGTATGGTATCTGCGAGGGGCGGGATAGTGTAATCTGGATGAGAGAGAGAAGCTTGAAACCAACAAAATCGACATGAGACTGGACCTTCCGTGCATGGCCATGTCTTTGATACACTGCCCAGGGCTGCTGCCAGCTGTAAACTAAGAAGATCCTGTTTAGTATAGTTAATTTGTATAGAAGGTTTATAATCAATGGTGGATTGACCTGGATCTCTGGCATATGGAATCATCCTGGCGCGGACGGGCGCAGGCGGGATTGACTCTGGCGCGCCGCCGGGGCACCCGCTGCGCCCGTCCGCTGCGTGCTCCGCTTTCTGGGTGCATTTGTACTAATCCTAACAGCAGCACTAGACCGCAAACCGCCCGGAAATGAGCACTTCCCTCCACTCAATCGGGACGTGAGCCCGTGGTGGACCGGGGACGGAGGCTGGAGGTGGGGCTTAGCGTGCGAGCAGCAGGTCAATTGAGACAGGTATGTTGATGGAAAACAAATAGTGAAAACGAAAATAATATTTTTAAAACAGAAGTGCCAGAGAGTCAGCAGCTAGCGCTGGGTAGCGTTAGTCCTAGCAGCAGTCTTCCTACCTCAAGCCCATCCGCTGCGCGCTCCGCCTTCTGGGTGCATTTGTACAAATCCTAACAGCAGCATTAGACCGCCAACCGCCCGGAAATGAGCACTTCCCTCCACTCAATCAGGACGTGAGCCCATGGTGGACCGGGGAAGGAGGCCGGAGGTGGGGCTTAGCATGCTAGCAGCAGGTCAATTGAAACAGGTATGTTGATGCAAAACAAATAATGAAAACGAAAATAATATTATTAAAACAGAAGTGCCAAAGAGTCAGCAGCTAGCGCTGGGTAGCGTTAGTCCTAGCAGCAATCTTCCTACCTACATCGCTGTTATTACCCTTGTCAGCATTAATGATATTCTCTTCTTCATTGAATCCTGACTCAACCACTCCTCTCACACTCTTTTAGACACTGTAACGCCCTTTTAACTAGTTCATCATCAAAGTGGACAGGCAGTTTGAAATCGAGGGAGGTGTTGCTATCATTCATAAAGTAATCTATGGTGTTCACCTGTCCCTGCATTATCTTTCTCCTGCTTTGACATTTTTCAATTGATCTGTCCCTTACCAATGCTAACTAACAGAAACATTTTTTTTTTGCAACAGAATTTTATTGATTATGCAGCTGACCATACAGCACTTACAATGTCTACAAACGTAACTATTCGGTTAACAGTACTCATCGTCGTGTCTATCCTTAACAACTCAAGGTATTGCAGGAAATAATAGATAAACTAATCTACATTTCCATATATAACAGGCCTAGATGTAATCTTAACATTTGGGATGCCTGGACGTGGTCCATAAACCAATTCCCAGGTAACTCTTTAACTACTAAGAACCATAACATTCCCTCTATCACGTCCCCCTCCCCCACCTCCCTTAGGTGTATCATGATGGACCAGATTTAACATGTCCGGAATAGTTTTAGGTCTTTTCATTGTGCTCCTGATATCTATACCCTGCTGATCATATTATCTTTTTGAACCATTTAAGCAGATTTGTGATATTACTTGCGTCCAGCTATAAGGAAACTCATGCCATCTCACCACATCATCGCTGCACCCACCTTGAATCTCTCTGGAGGTATTTTAAATCAACTATTGCCTTCCGGGGTTTCTGCCTAGTAGCCAATTCTATTTTTCAATTCCTCGACTAGGGCCGACCAGGTTCTGGCTGATTCCAATGATCCCTTCATTCTCTTAGCAATTCTAGTTCTTATTGCCCATTCATAATCCGACCAGCGTATTATTTCACTCTATCATCTTTCCAGACTAGGATTCCTTTGTGCCTTACAGTTCCAGGCTATCTCTCTTTTAGCCAGGAGAAGCACCAGGTCCTGGAATCCACTTGTGACTTTAGTCTTGGGGGTGTGTGGGAACCAATGTAACAGGCAGTGTTGTGGTGTGCAATTCACCTAACTTCAGACATCGTGTCCATGACCGCTTTCCAGAACCCTCCCAGGTATGGGCAACTCCTAAACATGGGGAGGAACTCTGCTCCTATCTCCATACAGCGTGGGTACGCAGCATCTGTTGCCTCGAAGCATCTATTTATCCTATCGGGTGAGATATGCCCTATGTAGAACATAAAAGTTAATGAGTTTAAAGCGCGGGTTCCAGGAGATTTTGAGTAAGTGCCTCATGAGGTCTTCCCATTTTTTCTCCTCTATTGGAATCCCCAAATCTTCCTCCCATTTTGCTTTCACTTTAACTAAGGGAGCCACACCCTCGCTTCAGAATCAGCGATACAAGCATGTAACAGCTTTGTATGTCCAGACGTATTGGCATCCAGTGGATACCGGAGGTTCCCTCAACCCCAACTTCCAGAGGTACTTAATTTCCGCTGTCAGTGCTCTATGCAAGAGGAAATTACCCCTCGGCAGATCATTTCTGTCTCGGAAGTCTTCAAATGGTATCAGTGTTCCATCGTCGTATAAGGCCCAATTGTGCATACTTCTGCCTCCACCCAATCGCCAGTCGCCTCCATGTGGGAGTTCTCTGAGCCATTCTAGCGGGATGTCTGGTGCCTAAGGCCTCTTTCTGTTCAATTTCTGAGATGAGTGACCCCAGCATTTACACAGTACCTGGAAGTCAGGGCTAGTGTTTGCTCTTGAGACCGTTAGTTTCAGAATTGCCCTGGATAACTGTTGGATGTCTGGGACATTGTGGTCCATTAGCTCTGTTCCTTCCTTCCTGCCTAAAAACCCACTGCGTGAGCCACTGGATATGAGCTGTGAGATAGTAATTTTTGAAGTCTGGGAGTGTGATCCCCCCTCTTCTACAGGTCTTTGCATTGTAGATAGCACTACTCTGTGTCTACTAAACCCCCACACAAATCCTGTGACCAGTGACCTAAGGTCTCGGAAGACACTTGCCAGTACCCAAATCGGAAGGGTACCAAAATAGAATAGTAGCCGTGGTAACACCGCAATTTTCACAGAAAGAAGCAGAAATTCATGTTAGTTTTCAGTCCTCTATTGGCCTTCCCTACATTGCCCGAAGGTGTCATGATAGATTATTGTCCCTGGGTACGATAAGCATCTAGACTCCCATAATATATATTTTTCGATATTTGTTCTGTTTCTTCTCAAGGCGGTCGAGAACAGGCACAACTTTCTCCAGTTAAGCCGGAGCCCGGAGACCCTCCACAAATGATTGAGAAGTTCCCTTGATCCCTGTGGATTACCCCATGTGTTCTTAAGAAAAAGCAGGATGTCATCCGCATTTGATGATATACCTATTGTGGCATCTCATTATGGTGGGTGTGAACAGTCAAGTACAACATTTTCTATACAATTATATCCCAACCCCCCATCAATACTGAACCTCCGAGGTGTGGTGTCCGTGATCTGCAGAGGGTGGATAAGAATGGGACGTGGTCGGAGTTGGGGCTGTATATGTTCCCTATCATGATCTCTGTACTGTCATGAGTCCCATGCAATACCACATATCTCCCTTCTGGATCTATTATTTGCCCCTTGCACTTAAATGGGACCGCTGGTTTAATCCATACCAGTACCCCTCTGGTGAATGCTGAGTAATCAGTAAAAAAGACCTGTCCCCTCTATATACGCTGGAGAGCTGCTCCTTCTTTGGCTCCAAAATGTGTCTCCTGTAATAGGGCAATCTGCACTTCCCTTTTGACTAAGAAGGCATATATCTTTTGTCGTTTGGACATGGAGTGCATCCCTCTCACATTCCATGTAAGTATTTTATAATGTATTGGGGGTGCCATTTGTTGTTTTGGGCAAGACCCCTCTTCCCACTAGGGGTGGCTATAACTCTACCTATTCTGTTTCTCCTGTATAGTGACATGCCTAGCACAACCCACCTTGAACAACTTTCCTTGCCATGAACTCGAATCCCCAACAGAAATATGAACCCCCTTTCCCCAGGACAGGCATAGGAACAAACCCCATCCAAACTGGTCACCAATAGGTGTCCGAACTCAGGTGCACCCGCATAGCTCTAGGTAGGGTGGGCTGGTATCACAGTCTCAAAGCAGACCCCCAAGTCCCCACTTCCCCCATCATAAGCCTAGCCAGCCGCCACTGCCATTAAATTACCTCGTCTGATGTTCCTGGTGTGACCTTCGGCAGTTCCTTGTTGGTGTCTTCTGCAGAGCTTCAGTCTCCAGTTGTCTCCGAGTTTTGACCTTCGTGCTCACTTGGCGAGGGACGTGGGCTTGTGAGTTCCATGAGAGCCTGGATCACTTTACCTTGCTCCCATTGAGTTCCAGCTAATGTGGAAGCATTTTTCTTTGTAGGCTTGTGTCCCATACGGCGTGATGTGGGATGTATCTTGTCTCCTTTTGGTCTTGCATTTGATTCCCCTTTAATCTTGTTCCAGGCATCCTGTGGGGTTGTGAAGAATTGCGTGGCAGTGGTGGTGATCACTCTTAGACACAAAGGGAACAACATTGCATAGGGGACGTTCATCTGTTTGAGGCAATGTTTCACCCCCAAAAAGGGTGTACGCTGCTCTACACTTCCCTTGTTAAAATCTGTAAAGACCATCACTTTACTATTATGTATTTGTAGGTCTAGCTGTGTTCGCGGTTGGGCTAGGATGTGGTCCCGATCTCTATAATGCAGGAGTTGGGCAATTATAGGTCGTGGGGGCATCCCCGGTTAGGGAGGTTGGATATGGACTCCGGGCGCCCTTTTTAGGGCATAGAATTGGGAAATTCCCTCAGGCACTACCTCCCTGCAACTCCACTCCTTTAGGTAGGTCAGCATGTTTGATCCCTACGCTCGCTCAGGAACCCCAGAATACTTATGTTGCTTCTGCGGGATCTATTTTCACTGTCTTCGGCCCGCATTTCCAGAACCTTTATCTTGTTTCTAATGAGGGATACTGTTTCTTTCTGCAAAGCTAATTCAGGTGATAAGTCCATTAAATATTGTTCAGTAGTGGTGACTCTCTCGGCCAGCCTCCTATGATCGTCTTTCAGTAAATCGAGCTAAGTCTCAATGCTGGCTATTTTAGACTCAAGGGCCTTTTGGGAAGCCGTTATTGCTTGCAATAGGTCCTCAAGTGTTGGATCTGTTCCGGAAGCTTCCTGGCAGGTCAGTTCCATATCCACGACTTCGTCTGTCTGATCGGATGTAGGGTCAGTGCTTTGATTTTCTGGGCCACGTTTCCTAGCACATGTACCCATTTTTTCTGAGCTACGCCTTCTGTAATCTTATTCAGTGCTGCGTCTCTCTTGGCGACAGCTGCTGAAGGTAAGTCACCTTGTGCAGTCATATTCCAGTCAAGCTTCAAGCTAGCCCTGGGGATTGTTTTCTCCACTAAGGGCTTGCACTATAACTACACACCCAATGGAACCTCCTCTAGGCCAATATACTCTGTGCTCCTCAGACACACTCATTTCCTTTAGCCTTTCCGGGGGGCTTGTCAGGGGCTTTCCACTTTGCCCTTTCCTCTAGGCTTTATTGGCTTCCCTCACTCTGTCACTGTTGCCTTTTTTTAAATTTTTGAACCCCAACTATTTGGCTTCTTTAGTGCGTTTGTTTGAGTCCACTAGTGAACTCCACATGCTCTTATACAAGCTGTGTAGGGCCACTTGCGCCAAATACAATCCCCTGTATCGTGGGAACCTGTACGGTGTGCTGCTCTCCGCACTTCTGCCACCTGCCACTCTTGACTCATAGCGGGCAGGTTAGAGTGTCTGCCACAGCGTTGGGTCTCACCGCCATGCAGTTGCCCCAGCAAACCTCTGCGTCCTCCTCCAGAGCAGGACCACTTTGCCACAACTGTCCTCTACCTCCGTGTCTGGGAGCCCTGCTGCAGGGCAGACTCACCTCAGACTCTTTATTCTACTCCGGATGTGTACGGTAGGCCCGTGCTGACTCCTGGCACTATTGTTTCTTCAAGTGCCTACTGGGGAGTTATGCTGCCATCTTGCATGAACAGGGTCCCTTGCTCCCTGGGGCTGTTCTTCCTTGATCACTGCAGATCTCCACTGCTCGCAAGCCCCCTGGGTCATCCAAACACTCCAGCGACTAGGCACATGCAGTAATGGGGGAGACCTACTGTGTTCTGACGACATAGAAGCTCAGCCTCTTTTTGTGTTTCTCCGCCCGAGGCTATTACAGGGTCATTCCCATGCATGTACCTCGCCGCCTTCAGGTATGTCAATGTTCCCAGTGATCTCTTTACAGGGGCTGGGATAGTCAGGATAATAGATAACGGAGGTTACTGGGTGAGAGCTCTGCGACCACGTCTTATTCCATCGGCCTGAAGCCACGCGCCCCCCCAACTAATGGAAACATGTTTGTTTCTATCAGCATACTGTGACCAACACGATTTCCTAAATAAGTTAAATGAACTCATCTTCACTAATCTTTTTCCATTTGAGAATATTGTGATGAACAGCTGAAACAGCTGAACCCGCGTCCACGCCCGGATGGACTGTTGTCTTGGCGAGATTTAAATTGGCTCTTTCCAGAGCCTGCTTACATCATAACTTTGGACGGTTTGTTCTACGAGCCGCCATTCTTTTCGATATTTTGAAAAACCATGAATAGCCATCCCCAGAGCAGAATCCTCGACCTGCATACGTTTTGCTAAAGGGCTATCTTGCTGAAAGCACATTATACCACTTCTATGAAAAAACGTCAACAAAGCGGTTTCTCTTTATCAGCCTTATTTTAAAAGCTGCGTTGCGACATCTCATTTTAGCCTGGAGACTTCATCCTCTAAGCTGTGCTTTATATATTGTTCCATGTCTACAACTGAACTTCATTGCTCTGGAGTTTATCTTTGATTATATCTGTTTAGAGGAGGTTTTGTATAAAGAAGAGATGCCTGTGTTTTCTATCCCGCACATCTCAGCCTGCACAAATCTCATGTGCGATTTGTTTATATAAGAGTGATCACCGGTTTGATGTTACGTCGCCCTGAATTGTTTCCCATCGTATACTTGCCCTGAAGAAGGTGCGGCCGTAGATCGGGCCTAGCACTGAAACGCGCGTTGGCGTGGTTACGTTCTTGTCCTGCTAGTGCCATCTTGTTTCCCCAGCAAGTTGCTGAGAGGACACCCCAGGACAACTTCAGTGTATCTGTCTACAATGTGTACTGAAGTGTGTTGGAGTGAAGACATGAATACGAATGCAGGAGCGTGTGATGAGAGAATTTTAGAGTCCTGTGATGATGAATGGAAAATGAATGGGAAACTTGGGCGTTTAATTTAAAGTTTTTGTGATTAAATTATTGTTATTTATATACATGTTTGGATATTACATTTTTTGGATATCTTGCGAAAAATAACTATCAAAAATAAAATGATATATATTTTTTCACCCTGTTGTTTGAGTCACACTTAGCTGGATTAATTGACAGTGAGCTCTAGGTTGTTGAACTTATAAATGTGTCTGGACTCTTGTTGAGCCTCCAAATTAAATATATAGGGCAGACTTAACTTTTCTGATTTATGGTGTCTTGGTTCCATACCTATGTTCCAGCATGGAACCAGGTCAGTGTAATGCTCTTTTATCTAGTGTTCTAAAAGTGTCCATTGATCCCTGCTGGATGTTGGATGAGGTTGTTGATTAAATACCTCCTACATCAATCTCACTTGTGTTAGGACCTTTCATTACTACACTGGTGACGAGGATGGGATTCTAATTAGAGGCACAAGAATGATTCCACCTTTGAGTTTAAGGAATACTATTGTAAAAATGGCGCATGAAGGCCACATGGGAATTTCAAAAACAAAAGAACGTATCCGACAAGATTTTTGGTGGCCAGGCTTAGATCTAATGGTGGAACGTGCTGTTTGTGAATGTGTACCTTGTCAGTTAAGTGATAAGGTACTAAAACCAAGACATCCACCCATGGTTTGCAGAAGGTTACCAAAGTGTCTCTGGGATGAGGTAGCCATCAACATAGTGAGACCTTTGCATGGAGAACAACAAACTCCTTATTTAACTGGTTTGTTGGATTTGTATTCACGTTGGGTTGGAGTTAGTTCAGTGAGGAAGATCACAACTCAATCTGTTATAACATTTTTAGATTCTGTATTTAAACGTGAGAGTTTTCCTAATTCTATTCTTTCGGACAATGGCCCACAGTTCTGTTCAGGGGTGATGGAAGAATATTTGCTCAAGTGTGGTGTTGTACATAAAAAGATTTCATTATATCACCCAGAAGGAAATGGTGCTTTGGAAAGACTCAACAAAACTTGTAAAGAGAGTATTCAATTGGGAAAAGTTAACTGTCTTGATTAGAGGAAAAAGTTGCAAAATCGAATTACGGATTACAGATTCACTCCTCATTCCTCTACGGGCAAATCCCCTTTCGAACTTTTCAAGGGCATGTCTGCAAATACAAGTTTGTGTCCAGGGTGGATGATTTTGGATAAAGGGTTGATGAACAATGCCATTCGGCATTGGTGAGACAAGGAGTTAGCTCTTCAGAAGAAAAGGAAAATATATGTTGATTTCCGGAGGTCAGGTAAAGCCTCACACTTCAAAGTTGGTGAGAAGGTGAAAATTAAAGCTCCGGTAGGATTCCAGAGTTGGTAAAAATTTACTTCACCTAAAACTGTTGTTTAGCTTTTCAAAAAAGCTGTAAAAACAGATGATGGTCGTATTTGGAACCATAGTCGTGTTGTACATTTTGGTGAGAGCAATATGTTTGACCCACCATTCTGATGTTTGTGTGAAATCTGGGTCCACCTGCAAGAGTATGAGAGTTCGCAAATTTCCTAATTATTTGTGTGATTATGTGAAGTAATAGTTTTATATGTTTTCTTCTAACTTTTATTTTGTTACTTCTTTGTAATCTACCTTTCAGAGGTATTTTTTGAAATGTAAAGGGGAAGGAGTCTGATGATGTGTCTTGGTTCCATACCTATGTTCCAGCATGGAACCAGGTCAGTGTAATGTTCTTTTATCTGGTATTCTAAAAGTGTCAGTTGATCCCTGCTGGCTTTTGGATGAGGTTGTTGATTAAATACCTCCTACATCAATCTCTCTTGTGTGAGGACCTTTCATTACTACAAATATCCTCTTGGGGAATTTTAGCATCAAGTGGAAAAAATCCTCAAAGCCATTCGCTTCTAACTGACATCCTTCTTTTGAGCTAATGATCTCTTGTTGCAGTACACCTATCCATGCCAAAAGCTTCATCCTCAACCTTACAATTATACTACAATTTTACAGCAAGATTATGTCCAAACCTTGTATCCAACTACCTTGATTTGGTGTGATCATTTCCTTATCTCTTTCTTTATATCATCACATACAATTTCTACTCAGACTCAAACACAGCTGTGATTGTCGGTTTCTTAACAGAGATACTCTGAGCAATGTATTTCCCTCTACCTTCATTAATCCAGCTGTCTCATATGACATCACTCTCTAGTTTGAAAAATGTGACTCCTCCGTTAAAGTAATTTTTGTATAATCTCACCCTAGTCTTCAGAAAAAACGTTTAAACATCCTAGGCCACTTGTTTCTCATCCAGCCTAATACTTCTCCCAAAATGCTATGTAAGAAGATCTGAAAGGGCAATTGTTAGTCCTGAATACTCCTTTCATATGCCCAACATATATTTGAAAGAATATACTACCAATCTTCCATTTTCTCGCTCCCAAATATATATCTCGAAGAATAGCAGTAAAAACATGTTTTGAATGATTAAACTCACACCATTGTTTCCTTTTCCTCTGGTGTTGATGCTGCCAGATATAATTACTTTTCCTCCCTCTTCTATGTCAAAATGAACTTAGCCAGACAGGAATTTGATGTCTCTAGCAACATGTCTTCAATCAGGCCAGAACTTTACAATACTGCTCCTTCTTTCTTCTCACAATACTCCAACCTCTTCTTAAAATGAATTCCCCATTATCTAGGAGAATACCATCCTCTCTACTGCCTCCAATACAAAACCTGCCATGGACTCTAATGACCCAAATGCTGCCTCTGTTGCCAAATACCTTGCTCACACATTTATCACTGATTGGCTGACCCTCACAAATTGATTACTTTAAAGGGGTGTTACACCAATCTATCTCTAAGTTGTTCATGGTAAACCACTTATAATAAAAACCTATCCTTGATCCCTCCAAAATGTCAAAGTACTAACCCATCTGTGATCTTCCCTGCCTAGCTAAAATCCAAACTAATCTACCATATCACAGAAAATGTTCTTTGTGATATGCTGCAATATGGTATTAGAGCGAAGTACATCAACTATATCCTTTTCACTTTCTATAAAGCCCACTCTTGTCTTCTCACCCTTGTTGACCTAACAGCAGCATTCTTTACTGTTGCCCATCAATTTGAAAATGAAAAACAAGGAGGGCCTGGACAGATTATTATGAACTCTATCAGAGCACTGTCGATTGGTTAAAATTGGTAACTCCATTTCTGATCCCTCCCCTATCACGTCCCTAAAGTCTTTATCTGAGTGACCCTAAAAAAACACTTGCCATCTCAAACCTCAGAATGCAGATGGCAACTTTTCATGTAGAGCTATGTCTATCCACTCTACCCCCTCTTATCCCAACAATGTTATTTCGAAAATGCTTTGTCAATATGTGTCCATATTTATCAAAGCTTACAGCTTACTGCTGTTTCTAACCTTTCATATTTTCAACTGCCTGCCTTGCACAGCCTAGAACATTCTTAGCTTTTATGTCCTTTCTCTGTGCCCAAATAGGGTTCTTTCTATTGCTACCAGTAGAATCAGTCAGTCAGTCAAAATCCTTTATTCTGCTCTGTTCGACCCATAAAAGTTTGCACAAAATCCAATACATGGGGCATGGCCAGGAAGCGCATGGAGTAAGGCGTGCAAGCCTAGGTCTCCGCTCCACCGCGTCCCGCTAACGCTGTTGCTCTTCTCCATCGAGTCTGTAGACCGGATGGAGACCCCTGAACTGCTGGGGCTCTGTGGCGCCTGGGAGTGTGGATTCTCAAGCGGCCTACCCGGTATACTCTACGGCTGCCATCTTGTGGTGGCAGACTCAGCCTTGGAACCGCAGTCGGGCTGCGCCCTCTGGCCCCTGTGTTGGGACGCAAGAGCCTACAATGAGCCCTGGTATAGCGCCTTTTGCTGGGAGGTGACCAGCCATTGCAGAAGGCGAAAGCCGCCCTTCACTCTCACCTGAGCCTCGGAGACACATGCCTTAGTCCTGCAGCACGGCCCTGGATGGTTGATCGGTAGAGGTGGGTCCGGTGTGAGGCTCTAAGGAGCCTGTTCCGGAAACTCCGAGGAGACGGGGACCGCTAAGCAGTGGAAGGTGAGCCAGCAGAGACTAGTAACTTACGGGGTCAGTCTGTCCCCCTGACGATCCCCTTTGCTGCCATTCTAAGGGCGGGCTGGCCTTCCCGACTCGACAGAGCCCTGCACCCGGTCCGGAGTGGCGCTGGAGCAACGCAAGCTCGCAGAGGTATCCCCAGGCTGGTGGCATTCCTTATGCTTTTTGGCCACCGATGAACACTGGGGAAAGCCCCCGATCCCAACTCGATCCCCGGAAGCTCACTTTGAAGCCTGGCTGCCGTGCCCTGGAGTACATGGCTATGATAGTAGCACCAATGATTTGAAGTAAGGTCTGCTGTGCGCTGCGCTTCGGAGCCCTGCTGGGGCGGCGGAAGAACTCTGAGCCCTGTGGACTCTGGGGAGGCCCTGAGAAGCAGACCTGCTCACTGCTACTCTTGCAGGTCTCTATCAGTGGGGCCACAGCCCATTACCTGTGGTTGGGGAGTCTAGTTGGATCCCCTCCTGGTGTCCGCAGGCAGTCATCTTACAACTGCTGGCCTGTGAACTAATCTCTGCATGTTGCATGGGATGTAGGGGGTGGTTACGCCCTTTGGTGGCAGCAGAAGATCCTGGGATGCTTGTAACGGCCTTCGCTCACGCTGGACAAGGAGAGAATTGTGGTGCTCTGGGGTAGGCCGTGACCTCTGCTGCCTGAAGACGTACCTGTGGGGTCATCTTTGCTGGGCTAGTGCCCATCCTATGGACTCTGGTCCTGTGCTGTGGGCTGTTGTGGGGGAGAGACCCCGTGCTACATGTGGTGGTTCGTCTTGGTAGCATGGTAATACTGTGATGCATGTGTGGGACATCTGGAGCTCCTTTGGCCTGGCTCGCAGACAGCCCTACACAACTAAAATAATAGTTGCCAAGTCTTTGCTCCTCAACGCCTTTCTACCCCGTCCTCAGGGTCTGACCTTTCTCCATCGTTGGACTCATGGTCCCCCTGGAGGCCCTGTCATGCCTCCTATAAATAAAGCACATAAAGACGCTGAGTCTACCATGGCTCGTGACAATCCAGCCACCTCCCTCTGGTCTAAAGCTACTCCTCATTCACAGGAAGACTCCAACTCTTCAACTCTGGCATCAGGGAAGTCCACCTTGGAGGTGCCACTCACCCAGGCATTCATGGTGTCCTTCCTGCAGGAAATCAAAGAAGAGATTGGCTCTCTAAGACAGGACTTCAAGACAGGCCTGCAGGAAATCCGTTGAGAGGTCAGGGAAATTGGGGAAGAGTCGATGACCTTGAATGCACTGTGGACACCAGAGCTGAGGATCAATAAAATCTGTGGAAGAGAATGATGGAAATCGAGGAGCAGATTATTTCCTTTAAGCTGAAGCAGGAGAACCTTGAAAATCGCAGTCTGCTAAACAACCTGCGCATCAGGGGGGCTCTATTGGGGGGAGAAGGCAAAAACATCCTGACATATACAGCAGAACTTTTCCAAGCCATCCGAGAGATAGAGGAGGCCTCACCACCTATGTTTGACAGGGCTCATCGGGTCTGTGGTCCACACAATCTGCCTAACTTCATTCTGGACATCCTTACTAGAGTCCATTACTATGCAGATAAAGAAACTATTCTGAAAAAAATACAAGGGATTAAAATGATTTCTTACAATGGCCTCTTGATACAAATACCAGTCACACTTTGACAGCGAAAAGATTTCAAGCCCGTCACAGAAAAGCTGAGGGATGTCAACATCAAATACCAATGGGGTCATCTATTTGCCCTAATGTTACATGGTAGGGCAAAAGGCGAGTCCTTCGTTCACTAAACAATGCAAAACAGCTTCTGCAGCTCCCATCGGAGTCTGATGGAGGGGACCTGTCTTCACCGGGAGAGCGCTGAGAGGGACCTCTTCTCCTGATATAGTTCACAGTCATGCCTCCTAAATCCAGACTCCGCATACAGGAACTTGATTCTTCCAAAACTAAACAGGAAATCATCAGTCATATTTGCTCCCTGAGTGGCTCTTCCTCTCCAGCTCATACAGAATAAACACTCCCTGGCTTTGCTGTCTCCTGCAATGGGGCCACATGTACCTCGACTTAGACTTGAGGTGAATCCGGCTCTGGGAAGGAAGTCCTAGATACTGTTAGAGGATGGTTGAAAACTGAGTGAGACATTGCATGTAGCCTAAAGTCACACTTGACCCTCTTGCATGAAGAGACTACGTCTTCGGAGGACGTCGGAGCTGTGACCGCAGCTGACATTCTCGGGATTGGCATGATGGATGGAGCAAATATCCCTTTTCCTAAACATTGCCACGGGACAGTGGTGGCGGAGGCCCACAAACCTCTGTACGACTGCCACCCCACCTACAGAGTCCCGTAGGAGAGTGACTTTTCCGGAATGGCCCATCTGTGTTACACTGGGCTCTTCTTGATAGACTCTGTTTGTTCCTGGCCCGGTAGGCCATCAGTTGTTGTATCCTTCATTTTTCTTTCCTTTTTCTTCACAGTTTCTTTTTTTCTTTTAGATGTGCTGATTTTAGGGGTATGAGAGTAAAGATGAGTGCTTTGCTGGGTGATACTTGGGCTTGTACTGCTATGCTGAAGAGCTGCGATGGCCCTGTCATTCTACTGGGGGACATGAGGGTCTGGGGGAAGGGACCCAGGCCTATAGGGTCGCTGTGAAGGTTGCAGGGGTCGTACTTCTCTTTCAAGAATGTTATGACGGGCCACAATAAATTTCTCACTCTAAATGTAAAGGGTCTGAACTCCCCTAACAAGAGGCGCCAGGTTTGGGGATAAGAGGTCTCTAACCTTTGTTAACACATATGCCCATAATCTGTACCAGGATGCTTTCCTATGCCCACACCTTAGGGAGCTCCTACAGTCAGTCACAACTCCCATTGTCCTCGGGGGCGATTTTAATTTGGTCTGGGACCCAGAATGGGATTGTACTGCCAGACATATCAAAGTTCTGGTGCGATGTTGGCGGCCCTGAGGAATGTCATCACAGACTTAGGCTTAGTTAATGCCTGGAGACATCTACACCCGGACTCTAAGGACTATTCCATTTTCTCCCATTCGCAACAGTCATATTCTCGTATAGACTATTATTTTCTCTCTCTCCCCTTGATCCATCCACTGAGCGATGCGGAGATATCTGAAATATCTTTATAAGATCACTATCATGCCCTGGTTTCCTTTCAACCCCCTAATCCGCGTAGGGAGTCCGTACCCCGCTGGAGGCTGCCCCCTCAGGTCCTTCGGGACCCTGTGGATGTGGTGGATATCCAAAAATAGACTGAGGCCTTCTTTCTTGCTAATTCCCTTACCAACACCTCTGAGGACATTCGATGAGATGCTTTTAAACCTACTATTCAGGGAGTTATCACATCTATATCGATCTCTGGAGACATCAAAACACTGGAATGCAGGGATCATCTTCATCCGTCCCTCCTCAATAAGTGGCGCCTCGCTGAATTGCAAGGCAATTGCACCTGCATCACACCAATACGGCAGAAAAAATTCTACTCAACCTCAAGCAGAAGTTCTACTCAGGGGGTGATAAGGTTCGGGCGTGTCTGGCAGGACGCCTTTGAGCACAGACCGCCAGAGCACACATCACCAAACATAGGCCCCCAGATGGCTCATAGGCCATTTTGGAGGTGGATAAAGGTCTTAAACTGTAGAATTTCTATGGGGACCTCTATGTAAATACTCCTTGTCCTCCTGATGCTGTACTGACTTTCTTAACTCTTGCACTTGGGATCCTATTGATCCTCACTTTATGAAATTGCTGGAAAATCCCATTACTCATGATGTGATTGCTAAGGCTTTAAAACAACTTCCACTTGGTAAGATCCCCGGGCCGGATGAATTACCTGTCACTTTTTAGCGGGTCTATTACCCGCAGCTTCGAGACCATTTGCTTAATCTTTTTTATAGTTTCACAAATATCACAGTTCTCACCGCCTCCATGAATGAAGTGGAGGTGGTCCTTATTCCATAGCCAGGTAAAGACTATTCCTTTCCTGCGTCCTACTGCCCCATTGCTTTGTTAAACACTGATGCAAAGATTAATACAACCATTTTAGCCAATCGCCTGGAGCCCCATCTCCCCAGTCTCATTGACCTCGATCAAGTGGGATTTATTCAACACCGCCAGGGAGCGGACAATATCCGTCTGGTATCCCACTACGTATAAAAGAATACTCTATAGAAATATCCTTGCCTGTCCGGTATTCCTCGACCCGGAGTAAGCCTTCGATCGAGTGGACTAGGGATTCCTTAAAGAAGTATTACGGAGAGTGGGACTGGGACCGAAGATGATCTCCAGATTGATAGCGCCTTATGCAAAACCCTCTACCCACATTAGTTTCAATGGTTGTCTCACTGCCCCAATCCCCTTCTATTTGGGGCACCAGACAGGGGTGCTCGCTATCCCCCCTGTTGTTCGATCTGGTTGTGGAGCCCCTGGCTATCGCCATTCATCAAGATCTGAATATACGAGGCATTTCCATGGGTGGGTATGACCATAAGGCCTACCTCTTTGCGGATGACTTCCTTCTATCATTATCCTCCACCTCAACGTCCCTCCCAGCTGTGGCTTCTCTCCTGAGGGCTTTTGAAGATGCATCAGGATACAGGATCAATCTTGGAAAATCTCATGCTCTTAATCTTACTCTCTCTGAGATCCAGGAATCACGAGACCTGATTCCAGTACAGTAGATTGACGTATCTTTTCGGTATCTGGGCCTAAACTTGACCCCTACACTCTCGACTTGTAATCAGTCTAACTGGCCTAGATATAGGAAGGCCATCCGAGAGGAATTGCACAGATAGAATGGCCTTCCTCTCGGCTGGTTAGGACTTCTATTCCTCTTTCAAACTCTACCCACCCCAATACCTCAGGCTGATATTCTTGCCCTACAACGTGACTTTACAAATTTTTTTATGGAGCAAATCCCGCCCACGATTATCCAACAGGATCCTAATCTTGCCTTGTGACTGGGGTGGACTAGCGTGCCCCAATCCTTTGGAATACTATTGGGCTTGTCACCTTTAGTATATATCAGGGTGGATGGTTCGCGAAAAACATTGGTTTTACTTGGATCGAGCGGTGGCTTGTACACCTTTGTGGGTCCTGGCTTGGCTCCCGCGTGGAGTACTCACCTGCAGCGCCTACATAGCCACCCCAACGAAGACGGTATTGGAGATTTGGGACAAGGTGGCAGTCCCAAGGCCTGACATTGTTCCCATCCCCTAACACGCTGGCAATGCAAACCGAGGCATTTAGTACATGGACCGAGGGCAATTGACGGATTATTCAGGACCTTTTTCAGGGCGAGGACTTCCTTACGTTTGATCAATGAAGGCAAAGGTTTCATCTAACACGGGTAAATGTATGCAATATTACCAGATACGTCACTGGCTTAGCTCCCAGACCTATGTTCAAGGAGCCACTAGACAACTTACCGCCTTTGAGACCCTGGTTCGTAAATTTGAGGGATTGAAGGGTCTGAATTCTAATACATAATCTGTTTTACAACACTCTCATGAACCCACGGATAACTGACACGGTGGGCTTTAAACCTAGAAGAACATTCCTCCTGAAGGGTGGACCGGTCTAAGGCTTCATATTCCAAAGAGATTCCAGAGCACGCCGCAACGTGAGTCAGCATACAAGTTAATGACGCAGTGGTATTACACGCCCACCCGCTTACACCAAATTTTCCCACGCTCCCCCCGACCTGTTGGAGATGCCAGAGGGATAGAGCTGATTTTATTCACATTTGATGGTCATGCCCGAATCTCACGATCTTTTTGAAGGAGGTCCTCAGCCACATCAAGGAGGTAGTGCGATTTCCTATTCCTTCTTCCCCGGCAGTTACGCTTTTAGACAGTAAACCCTCAACACTAAATGTTATGACATACGCAGAGTTGTGCTTGATTCTCCATTTACTAGCAGCGGCTAGACAGTCAATAGCCTTATTTTGGAAGAAACTGCATCCTCCCCCTATCGCCACCTGGTTTCTTCACCTGTGGAATGTTTTAGCTCTTCAATTGCTTACCACCCACATTAACCATACAGGCACACGTTTCACCCGCACTTGGCAGCCTCTTGTGCACTATTTCACCACGACCAGGCATTCCCGTTTGGTTCCCCCCAGACTTTGGGCCTTACAGTTGTTTGAGGACTCCCTTCAATCATACTCTAGAGGCCAGAAGCTGGACTCTCCCGAGCGACCCACCTAGGCCCGACAACTTGGCCTTTTCCATCCAGATGGCCCCCCAGCTTCTGGACGAGGGGCGGCTTCCTCTCAGTGCATCCTCTTGTTTCTTTTTCTTTCTGTGTGAGAATTTCACATTTGGTTCTTCTTTTATTTTATTCTCTACTATCAGTCCATCCCGACCTTGTCCGGGAGCAATCAGGCTTCCCGGACCACCGCCCGCCCCAATATTGTGCAGCAGCCCAGCCCCCCGCCCGCCCCGACATTGTCAAGCAGCCCGGGCCCCGCCCGCCCCATCCCCCGCCTGCCCCAACCCCTGCCTGCCCTGACCCCCGCCTGCCCGGAGCCTTACCTCAGCCGCCGCTCCTCCGCGCGCACCTCATTTCACCGCTCCGCCGCTCCTTGCCGCTTACCGCTCCTCCCGCCTGTCCGCCGGTCCTCACCGCCATTCCGCCATTTGTCACCGCTCCTCCCCGCGCCATGTCCACCGCTCCTCTTCCGCTCCTGCGCGCCGCTCCTCCCCGTGCTCCTGATGTCACCACACAGGTCGCGGCCGGCGCTACTTGCAAGGGACTACTTTTTTATCGAATTTTTTTTATATAACTTATATTTTTTTTATTTATATAGCCTATGTCCATCTGCACACCCTGACGATTACAATGATGTATCGGGTGTGAGGATTGGCGCTGTGGTTCCCGAGTTTACCAGCCTCAAAGGAGCAAAGTTCTTCCTTTATTATAGTAGTATAGATATGTAATTGATGACAGCACCCTGTTGCTCTCCTGATTAGAGGGCCACCATGGATTAGGGGAAAAATTGTTATTTGATGACATTTCCACTTCTAAGTTGGTCGTTCTCCGCCCTCCTTGCAATGGGTCTCTTGTTAGGAGAAATGGAGACGGAGCTTGGATGAGTGTTGTTCTTAAGCATGGGCGAATTTTGCGAATCTGGCGTTCGCGAATTTTGCGAATTTGCGAACTCGCAATCCGCAAAATCCGCGAATTCTCGCGAATTTGCAGATTTTTTTTTTTGTGTTTGCAAGGATTTCTGCCAGTTCGCAAGGATTTCTGACAGTTCGCGAGGGTTTTGTAACAGTTTGCAATTGCGAACTTACATGTAGGCTCGCACCGGTCACGATTATGTTGTTTCTACGTCTGGTTCATCATCACAGGTTCCCAGCACCCTCTGTTTCACCCCTGCCACCCTCTGTTTCACCCATGCCACCCTCTGGTACATCAATGCCTTATGCCACCCTCTGGTTCATCATCACTGTAGATTATGGGGGGAAAAAGCAAGCACACCTGCCTGCTTCAACTGACATGAATTAATTTGGGGTTGATTTAATAATGTGTCACTGTTTTAAAATTCCAGTCTGTCACCTGCTTCCTTATCTGTAATTTGCTTTCTGTTTGCAGTGCACATTTTTTTTCCAGGACCTTTGTGGCCTACTTGTAGCTATTCTATGAGCCTGCTGTGAGGGTCAGAGCAGGGTCATACAATTGTTGCAACTAGCAACTGCTCTGGAGGGGCCCTTGTCAGGAAGCACTACAGGGAACGGTTACTAATGATGAGTTTGAACTTTTGAATTTGCTTTCACTTTTGCAAAACTCGTTTTTCTGCAGAACACCATTACAGCAACTGCAATGCCCCACCAAGCTTATATGAGAAAGTTGATTTCTAATCCAAAAGTTATCCAAAGGAAATCAAAAGGCCTCAAATCCAAAAAAGTGCAGGCAAATGTCAACCTGAGGAGTTATTCTGATAAAAATCATCATTTTCAGAAGGTCTATGCTGCTTGCTAGTAGATTTCTTGTGCAGAATTGTAATTTTTGTAATTTCGCGAGTGCGAGATTGTTGCTGCCCACCGCACCTACATGTTCGCAATTGCGAACTTACACCGCAAAGAAAAAAAATCCGCTGCGTGCGAATTTGCGGATTTTGCGGGAAATTCGCGAATCTCGCGGATTGCGAATTTACCGAAAATCCGCAAAATCCGCGAGCGTAACGGATTTTCCGCCCATACTTAGTTGTTCTCCTTTATTGTGCCACATTTTGCTATGTAGGGCCTGATTGTATTTTGCATGGGCTAGATCCTGATATGTATGTTTTCATTAAGTTGTTGCACTATGTACCATGGAAAGTGGGCTTATTTGATGCTTTCTTTACAGGGACATGAGTTTTCAATTTGTTTGGCTTGTGTTGTATGCTTTAAAATCAATAAACAAAATTTACATAAAAAAGCAACAACCAAAAAATCCAATACATTTCCATGTAAAATACTAAATAAATACATACATTTTTAAAATACAGCCATTAAAAAAAAACATAATAAACATCTAATATCTACTGCTTATCTTAAGTACAGTTAAGTATAATTTAAGACAGCGTATACAGTATCTATATTGTCTAAGGATAATAAATAGTCCAAGGCTCTCTCATGTGACCTGGTTTCCTGTACTAATAGTAGGGGGCAAAGAAATGGCCTTCTCCGCGGGGTATAGAGTTTACAAAAAAGAATAATAATCTTGGTGCTTTGATGTGTAAAGCCTTCACAGGGGCATTGGGGAAGTAAAGAAAACCACGTGCCTTGAGTCAATTTTTCGTACTCCCCTCTTTGAACACTTTTGATTTTATGTTTAGGATTTATTATGCATTTCTTATATAGCTGCTGTAGTAGAAGTAACATAGCTTTATTTCGGTTACAAACCTTAACAAGCATTGTCATAGCCAATAGGTCTCGCTTTTGGGACCTTATAAGTATTTAATTATGCAGCACAATATCCTTGGTGCAATAACATCAACTGTTGCATGGCTAAAAACGTATAAGGTCCCAAAGGAGAGACTTATTGGCTATGCCAATGCTTGTTTTTAGAGGCATAAGTTGGCAAGGTATGCTCAGACGCGAGTCCCTTGCTCCATTTGCCACTGGATTCAAGCAAGCCTTGCTGAAGACGGCTGGAATGCCAGAAACCGGTCTTAGGAAGCTTGTTTCCAGTCCATGGAAGGCATGGCTTGACAGTTCGGGCTGGACTGTTCCCATGAGGCACAGGGTCAGACTGATCTGCATATGGCCATGTCTGAACTGGTTGTATCTGTTGTATCCCTCGTGCCACTTTCACCACCCTGAATAGTTTACTGATATATCTGATGTGGGCTGGTAAGCAGAGCAGGGTGAAATTAGAGGTGTTGAAACTGGATACGGACACTGTTGTCACACAGTATACTGTCAAACCACATTTTGATGTGAAAGTGACATTTTGGGACCATTTTTGGGAATTCACGAAAAACTCATAAAAAAAATAACAGTTTCTCAAACTTGATATTTTCGGCAGTAAACACGGATGCTTCTATGAATCAGCCGCACAGAGTTTTACAGGTAGAGATACAAAAGTAATAGACAGGCAGATTTTACGATGCAAAAAATGGAGAGAAATGCAAAAAGTGGAAGAGAGACACAAAGAGGAGGCAGAGAGAAAATGATACGAAAGTACTCGAGAGCATGAACAGTGCGGTAAAGAGACAAGCCTAGAGAAAAGTAGAGACAGACAGAGGCTCAGATAGAGATTGAGCAGGCGGTGGGAGGAAAGTAAGGGCTGGGAGAGCAGGCAGACATAGGCGAAGACTGCGCTAGATAAAGTGACAGAAATATAAAAAGTGAAGCTCAGCCAAGGGCAGGGAGGGCAGAAGAGGTAACGAGGGATGACATGAAAGGCACAGAGAGAGAAAGAGAGTTAGTAAGAAGAGATAGGAGGAGGCAGAGAGAAAATGATATGAAAGTACGCAGAATTATGAACAGTGCGGTAAAAAGACAAGCCTAGAGAAAAGTAGAGACAGACAGAGGCTCAGATAGAGATTGAGCGGGCGGTGGGAGGAAAGTAGGGGCTGGGAGAGCAGGCAGAGATAGGTGATAACTGCGCTAGACAAAGTGATAGCAATATAAATAGTGAAGCTCAGCCAAGGGCAGGGGAGGGAAGAAGAGGTAACGAGCGATGACATGAAAGGGTGCCCGGAGAGAGAGAGACGCTTAATTACCCATGACAACAAAGGAAAGGCAGATGGTGGCTGTGCGCTTGCACACGTACGTGCACTCAAGCTTGTGGCCAGCAAAAGCCTGGGTAGCACTTTGAAAATCCACTAACTAAATGTCTTGCCAGAGCAGCTGCGCTGCCTCTAGTGAGACCTAAAAAGCACAAGTAAGCATCTCATAGCAACAAAAAATACATGATCATATTATCTAAAAACAATTAGCATCCTTTCCAATCATTCCCATGGTTCCTTAGAGGGTAACAAATAATTCAAAAATCATTATCGAATAAAAAATACAATCGAACTTGCAGAACTATAGCTGGTGTATATCACTGTGGTGGGTTTTTTAACCGAACATTTGCCCTAGGCCTAATGGTGAAGGAATTTATTCCCTCACTTTTTTTAATGCTCCTGAGCAGTATCTAACCTAACATCCTGCTTTGTTACGACACACATATGTTTATATAGTTGTCTGTAAGCCCTGCTTGTACTATTATATTTTTCTTATTGTCTTTCTCTTGTTAATAGCTGTTCTCAGTTCCAGTCTTCTGTTTTTCTGGCCCAACACACCTGTGACGTTTGCAGCTCCCCTTTTCCTTTGACCAAATATATGCTCTTCGTTTAACATTCCTCCAATCAACTACATGCATTTGCTCGCCCATACTCCAGGCCTCAGTATTATCACAGTGCCACTTTTGCCACCCTATACTGTATGAATTACACAAGGGCTGAACATGTTTTCTCCTGTTCTTTGTGTTACAAGATCACCTTGCTACTCAATTCCAGATTTCTATGAAGAGGTCGTGTCTCTCACCCACCTTATGGTTATTACTGTATGCTGTAATTTGACTTTGCTCTTCAAATCTGACCCTTGATACTGCTTCACAAGACCAATGAACTGCTGCCAATTTCTATTCAATGGTGATGACTTGGTACTCTCAGCTGAGAAATGCCATCAATCTGTGTGCTACAATTGTATTTGATTCTGCAGCTATTATTACAAATTCTGTTTCATTTAAAATATGTGTATTAGAATCAATGCTTTCACAAACTGTAGGTATTGGTCATTTACAAATACTACATACAACACTCTAAACCCCGGGTGAATGGATGTATTGCTACATAAACAACAAATAAATAAAATATTACAATCCGGTAACCAGCGATGTATCTTGGAGGCCTTCTCAATACATTCCTCTGAGCTCTGCTTTCATATGTAAATAAAGAAGTCACAGTTAACCAAGTCTCAGGAGCCAGAGTACCTAATTACAAGTGCAAGGGATTCAAAGTGGGAGAAGCCGGCAGTTGAGTGGAGAAGGGAAGGACTGAAGGCGATGGTGGTTAGAGTTAAAACTAAATGAAGAGTGGAATAAAGAGCATAGACAGAGGGGTGACAACACAGAAGAAAGGCCATTGGCTCCTGAAATTAGGCTGCAAAGGTCTGGGTGTGAGAGGATCAACAGAAAATATAACCAGCAGAGAAAGGAGAAGGAGTGAGAGAACTCGAAAGAGAGACATAAGAAACACATGGTCGACGGGCACTTTTAATGTATTTTTACAGATATGTAGTCAGCAACTATGTTGCATTAAATACATATATCAGCAGTGGCTTTCTTTACGTAGGCTCTCGTTATGAATGGAATGTAATTATAGATAGACTGTCATTCCATCTTGGCTAGAAAGGAAATGTCTGGCCAAATAGGGAATTACAATGTATGTGACAAAACCACAATTCCCATGTTGTTCACCTATAAATTTCTTATCTGAAAACAGAGTAAAATAGGTTTTAGGAATGAGGAAACAAAATGCTGTATTCGGAGTGGAAACACCAATTCTTGCGATTTTACAATCTGCCATTGAGGAAAACGCTGCAGATCTGGGAGCAGAAATTCTTAACTTGCAATCCAACCTTTTGTCATATATATAATATAACCTGTTACCTAAAGAGTTTGCCTAACGCGCTCTATATAAAACATTAGGTAGGAAAATTCAACTCTGAATGCAATAAGAACAGACTGTTGCATAAAGGAAGTATAGCTTTCTTACCACAAGATCTTGTAACGCCTAAATTGATTTAGAAGAGCAAAAGAGAATGTATGTGTTGAATTAGTCAGCATATTAACACAACCTCCATGTCAATGTTTACATAAAACAAACAATCGCCGTCAAATGAACAAAACGTTGACACTTTAAATGTTCCAACTTCCTCTGGTGAGGGCCTATTTCTGTTCTTAACTGAATTGTTACTTTATGGCACCTAATCAGCAAATGGTTCCCTTTTGTTGCTAGCAGCTGAACACTTGCCATGCTACCATTGCAGCATAAAAATTGTTTTTTTTTAAATTTCGGGGTACTGGTTTACATATTTGCTTGATGGCACTTGTAGGGCCTCACAATCATTAGCGATTAATATCCCAGGTAACATGTAACACTTTCAGCCTGTCTTTCCTTTTTACCCGAAAGCAATTTCCATGCTGGTTGTTTTCAGATCTTCAGTAAAAGGTTTTGATACTAATTTAAAATTTTCATCACTTATCATCTCAGTCTTTTTCATATCGGTCCTCATTCACTCTATCAGGGTGAATCTTCACTCTGATGACATGCAACCTATTTGCCCTTAAAAGTCAGTTCCTTCTCTTCAAACACAAATAAACTATGTGTTTTAAATGTCAAATTCGACCTATTTGGATATACGAAGGCCACTCCCTTCCCACTTCCCAAATCATAGCATGTTTGCAAATGCATGGCCAGAGGAGCAGGAGCAAACAGAGGGCAGCCAGGGCCTTGGACTGAGATGAGGATGACTGGTTTCAGGATAATGAAGGTTACTAATAAGCACTTGTAGCATAACCACCTTTACTGCTGTCTCTACTGCCTTACACAGCGAAGAAGTCCTAAATACCAAGAGTCTCAGGTATGCATCTGACCCAGAAACGAAACAAGGCATCGTGGTACATGCCAAAGCCACATTCACTAAACCAGAGAGGGAGAGTCATTCATATATCCACCAGCAGGGCTGGAGAAGGCCAAGGCCAAGTTCCCATCTAAACTAAGCAGCACAGTCTTAATGTACCAGCAAGGCTGAGGATGATAGAAACCCCACCGTCATACGGCAACCAATTGATCAAGTGCAAAATAATCGACTTATGATTGAAGTTAAGCTAATATCCCAAGAGTACGCCACCAAGGAACGAACACCCTCTGTCTGAAAAATGCATCAACCAAAAATGGCATGCAGCACCCATGAACTCAGGAAACCACATGCCCAACCATGGGAATCCCATGGGTTCCAGTGAGGAAAAGAGGATAGCAGAGAATCCAGACTCCTCCGACCCAGGCAATTGCAGAGGATCAAGAACCCTCAGCTGGAAAGGAACCAGAACTAATGATCCACAAAAGAAACCTCCAAAATGTTAAAATGTGTCCTCCATTTGAGTGCGACTCTAGGGAAATAGCTAAGATCCCAAGGGACTATAACTCTCACTACTAGATAATGAAGACAGTACTGTAAACATCATCAACAACCACCCCCGAGCACAGTGGGCCATCCGGGCCTAGCTGGTCCAACTTCAGATGATGACTGCAGGTCAATATCTTCTTTGGCCTTTCCTCACACCAACTACTGCCTGAAGCATCTCATGACACCCATCTATCTGGGATAAGGCCTTTCCTGATGCAGATCACTTGTTGATATAGGTTCATGGGTCACCATACATCCAGTGTTCCTTGCCTGCATGACCTCTATCATTCACTTAGCATTTTCTTTTCCATTTAAAATATCATATGTGACACTGAAAATTCGAAACCATTTCAAAGATTGTATGCTTCTGATGGTTTTCTCGGAACAATTTTGGATCATTGTTGCAAATCATTGTTTAAGCTCAAATGCAGGACTTTTGTTCACACTGTTGTTATATGCCAATTCTTAGCCATAGCAGAACTTAATACTGAAACATTTTTCTCAGAAAGGTGAAACCCTGATACACAGCCTCTTTCTCCATCCATCACTGTGACCATATGAGGGGAATCTTGCCATCATTCAATTGTCTGCTATACTCCTTTCCTATGCCATAATGTGTCTCATTGTAACACCAGCGAACCATTTGCACAACTTTTGGCCACACAATTATGCTATACCATACCCAGCTTCTATAAGCATTCAACTTGTAAAAAAGAAGCTTAAAACCTAAGGTCTCTTTGCACATTCAGAGACTTTAATTGAATATGTTGAATATGTAAAAACTACTGGACAGCTATTCCACACAACTGATATCTCTGTCTAAATAGATACACTCCAACATTCTTATCAAACTAAGTCAATCTCATTAATCCCTTGTAGCAAGAAACTTGCCTGTTCATCATGCTCAATACCATCAACTCTGCCCATTAACATCGACAACAGTCGCAAGATCATGATACAAGGCAAGTAATCTATCCTTCTAAAATGTGAGTACAATTTTCTCGATGTGTTTAAAAAAAATAGTTCCCATTTTAATGTACACTCTGCCACTACTTCAATCCCCTCATTTGTTTCCCATTTCACCCCCACTACTGCCTTCCCAGCCACCACATGTTCCAACAGCTTACACCCTCCCCTCTCCGTTCCACTAACCCCTCTGAGACCAAGGGCCATGACTTACCTGCCATTCTGCCATGGGAATGAAGGAAACTACTCCATCCGTATGGTGGAGAGGTCGCCTACATAATTTATAAATGACCGCCAAGCAGGCTATCATTCATATAAGCAATGACAGGAACTGCAGTTATGGTGGTTCATGGCAATGCATATTACTCTGTGCTACAGGACAACAGCACCAAAAGTAATCCATAAAAAAAAATCCTGAAAGGTATCTTCTTTTCGAAAATAAAAAAATGTAGTGCTTTTATCACCATGGGAACCTTCTCCAAAGGCTGGGGAGCATAATAATAATGTTACTGTTCCTCATCATCAGGTTTTACCTGGTGGTAAGAAACAGTAAAAAAATGACTACATGTCCACCATCCAATTTGGGTGGTTGGACATGTAGACATTACTCTAAGGGCCCTCACTCCCCAGAGCCATTGGAGGATTCCAGGGTGCTGACAGAGTAGCCTCCTCCATGGTCATACTGAAGGTCTGCCTGCATTTAAATCAGGTGGATGGACCTTCATATTGGCAGTATGTATACTCCTTCGCTGTTGCGACAGAGTATACATACTGCCAAACCTGAGATTTGCTGAAAAAAATGCTTATAACATTATGACCTAATCTTTGACCTCTCTCCCATTTAACAGCCATCACAGAGACATGGTTCAGAGATGCCTCTATGTCTGACATAAATTACATCCTCTTTCCTAACTATAACATCCTAATGTAGGATGAAGAGTAGAAGGATTTGTGTGGCCCTAAATTCGCCGTAATTTAATCTCTGTAAAGGAGATACCAATCCCTCATTTGAGTTTTCCTACTACCTGCTTTGTAGCTTTGTAGAGTGCTGACTAGTCCACCGTCAACCATTGCAGTGATGTACCATCCTGCTAAAGATTGCCTTGTGTCCTTTCCCTCTGATCTACTTCATCTTGCCTGACATATTCTGCCCTTATCTAACTGTACCAATATACTTGGAGACCTTTAAATCTGGTCTGATAATACATCAAATTCCGACAGGAGATGGATAATTTGGGCTTCTCCCAAAGCTCGATGTCTAATAAACAACCTAGTAGAAAATGATTCAGTCCTACTTTTGTCCACCACCCCAACTGCTACTTTTTGAATGCCTATGAAGCTACCCTGGTCTGACTGTGATGTCATTAGCTTCTGCATTGCTAATGAGTTTAGGTATAAGTTGACCCGGCACATGACTCCTCACATCCTGAACTCATGGAGGATTCTTAACAGCATACAACATGAGTATTTTTCCAATTACTGCTCAATATTCATGATCCTTATTTGGAATCCATGAATGGTCTCCATTGATCTAGGGAAAAAAATGACAATTGCCCTGGACATTGCGGCCCAGGTCTCCACATGTAAAATGTCCTAATGAAATCCAAAAATTCGTTCACAGACAAAATCCTGCATCTGAAATGCCAATGTAGGGCTCTTAAAAGACAATGGAACAAAACAAAACTCCCTATAGAACAGATGGTCTGCAGAGTTCATTCAAGGGGATAGAAGATAGCTTGTATTAGAACTAAAAGGCATAACCTCGATCTTGCATCAATGGCACTAATAATTCACTTAAATATTTATTTGTATTTTCGAGGCGATGGTGACTCACCACGTTCTGTTAAAAATCGAGGTGTCTTCCTTTGAAACTTGTGAAAACGTATTTTCCTATTCCACTAATAATATCTCAGCTCTAAGAGAGAGAGCTCCACCTCAGCTCATTGTCCCTATGACCTCTAATACCCATTGCTCCCACTCTCTCAGACTTTACTCCAGCCTCAAAGACGTAAGTGAGAAATAAACCCAAAACCTTTAAGAAAACCTCCAAGCACTACGACAATTTGTCACTGGGCAAATAATTCACGTTTCCTTCCCTGTGGATCCTTTCCTAAACCCCCCAAACATGATATCATCATTCTCATCCTTAAAAAAGGTTTGCAAATCAAGTGAATTTTACAAACTATAGACTATTTCTGGACCCCCCTTTGTTGTCAATGCATTGAAAACTATGGTCTGCCACTCACCCTAATCCCACCCTGAGAAAGATTACATGTTCATTACCTTCCAATTAGATTTTCAAATCCCAAAAGGATACCTCAACTATGTTAAAAATATTAGGGAAAAGCTTCTGGCTCCTGTATATGTTGGAAACATTAAACACCATTGATCAACTTATCCTTCCCAAACAGCTCTCAACTTTTGCGGCATTACTGGAGCTCCATTTACCAGGTTTACTTCACTCCTCTACCATTACTACCACAAACTCAAGACAAATTAAGCCATAGACAGAGCACAGGATATACAAGTAAACAGCTGAGTATCCACGATCAGCGAAATTGTTTAATATAAAAGATTCAATGTGTGTTTAGTTCAGCAAGCAATCTTCATCACAATTGTTCAGTTGTTCTAACAATGATACAGCTACAGCCGACACGTGTTTTGTCGCCCACTTGCAACTTTTTCAAGGCTGTTGAACAAGATCATACACAATATTTTATATTACTTGCATTCAAAAAACTTAGAAAAGACTCTTAACCCCTTGCATGCTGATGACGGCCCCCGGCTGTCATGCATCACAGTGCTCGTGTGCTGATTATGGCTGAGGGCCGTCATGAACCCGCCCACTCTTCAAACGGCCGCACAGGCTGCAGAATCGCGGCCGCGCCCAAGGGGTAACCCAGACGCCGTGATGCATGTTGTTACGGCACAACACGTCAGGAGATGGAGGCTTCAAAACTTTCACGGTTAATGCAGCACGGGAAATACCTTCCTTACTTAGAGTGAAAATGTGGACCGGATACTAACAACTTTTCATGGTAAGCCTAGGATAATATCTTTTATAGTTCTGGGCATATGGCAGCGTATGGAACTAGCGTGTCTGTATTAATAGGGGCACATCAATGAACTTACAGCCTTTTTGGTTGTTTACTATTTTTTAGCCTGAAAGACTATTACAACAGTTTGGAGACTTGACGTTATTACATTTAACATCGTATTTCTTATCGAAAGATGTCGTGCTACAATTGAACACGCTTGCGAGAGGTGAGCTGCTAACGCTACATAATACGGAAATTCTAGGAGGAATGGGGTGTGTTGCTTGTGTAGTCATCCTGATCCATCGAGGGTAGGGATGTTTGCTTTGTACAAACTCTGGCCTTTTTTCCTAACAGGACTATTTCTCTCAACAGCAATCAGTTATCCTACATTCATATGAAGTATTGAGTAAGTGCACATATTTGAGTCAATAATAACACTTTAATTATGTACCATGCTCAAGTTTGTTTTTCACACTTGTGATTCTATTCAAACAAGTGAGTGACTGGGATTTTTAGAACTTGTTCGAGAGAATATACAGAGCATTAGTACACACGAAGGAAATGATGCTCATTGTTATTAGGGCTACTGCAAATGATATGGAAACAGTGAAGATACTGTACCTAATAAGTATCACGCTAGGACAGAGAAATCTGGGTTTATTAATTTGACTCTCTGGCCAACATCGAATTTTTAAACAACTTAGTGATTATCAGTCAAAAAGTCTTTATTTCGAATTTTCATGAAATACATACTATACAATACAAGCGTCTATACAAATCATCCTTATTATACACAAATAAGTTGATAGTTCTGAGTATGTTAAAACATAAAATATAAATAGATATAAAAAAGTAAAAAAGTTGTTAAAAACGAATTAAATATACAAGTAGCAAAAGACTTTGACAGCTAAACGGATAACAATAAAATCCAAATCAGTCAAAAATCCCTAACCCCTATGGGATGCCTACTTCCGCTGGGTTGTGCACCACAAATTAAGGACTGATTTTACAGATCCGGAGTACCCAGGCCCAACTTTCAAATTTCGCTACACCTATAACCACTGGAGTAGAGGTGTCAGATTTCAAGATTCTACTTGCAACCGGCGCTGATCTGGTTCCTAGTAACCGACAGACAGGTGTTAACCACAAGCGTCTTGGTTGTTGATACTCCGGGCAGACAACAAAGAAGTGATCAACCGTTTCAACCTGATCCAAACAAAATGGACATTTATCACTTCCTGTGTTCTTCCATCTGCTCATTAGCCAGCGTAGTGGTAGAGTACCTACTTTAAGCTGATGGTGCAATTTACGGTCTTGCTGCTTCGTTATAATGTCCCAGTATTCTTCCAAGCATGGGTCATCCTTGGTTATCATCTCTTACATCTTTAAGGGTATATGACGCACATATTTGGTTTTTCACTAATACTAGTCCTTATTTTGACGGATCTTCTTTAGTGATCTGGAAAGCAGAATTTACAAACTTATCCTCCTAGGATAAAGGAGATTTTCTACTTCCAGATTACATCTACTTGTGGAGGTATTCATAAACATTCATTTTACTGGTTTTAGCATGGGGCTTAAGGCTTCTCAGTTAGAACCTTTTCTTTTCATTCCACTTCTAACTACTCAGTGTTTTTAATAGTGTCGTAACAGCCTGTTAGCTGCTATGACATTTTTTCTGATTCACACACATGGGTGATGCTCTATAACATACACAATTTTGTTACTACTTGCATAATTTCACTTGGTATGAGCAGATGGACTTCTAAACTAGCATAATAGAGATAGTACCAAGAAAAGGAAAATATTTTTATTTGTCATATCTCTCCTTTTGAATACAAGTAATATAAAATATTGTGTATGATCTTGTTCAACAGCCTTGAAAAATTCGCAAGTGGGTGACGAAACACGTGTCAGCTGTAGCTGTATCATTGTTAGAACAACTGAACAATTGTGATGAAGATTGCTTGCTGAATTAAAAACACATTGAATCTTTTCATAATAAACAATTTTGTTGATCGTGGATACTCAGCTGTTTACTTGTATATGGTGTGCTCTGTCTATGGCTTAATTTGTCTTTTATATATACGGAATATTTCTACATATATTGTGTGATACGGTGGGTGGCACGGTATTGAGACATTGAGCACGCTTTGAATGTAGTGAGACAATATCTCCTTTCTATGCAAACATAACAGAGGTGCTGGCTATCTAAGTTACCCACTTGCACCATCTTTTTTCTGTACTACCACAAACTCACACTGGATACTTTAATGTCCAGATGAATCAGCATTAAATGTGGTGTCACTCAAGGCTCAGGCTTATTTCCAACATTTTTAATATCTACATGTACCATCTGAATAAGATTCTCACCCCCATGATATTGGCTACCATATGTATGTGGATGACACACAGCTTCTTCACAAGCGTGATGGCAACTTTAGTAGCCAATCCACAACATTATATTGCCCCTCCCATGTTCATCACTGATGATGGAAACTTTTTTTAAATGGGGAAAAAACTGAGATTCTTCTCTTGTAGATGGTTAGCCCTCAACAGTTGCTCTTCACTTGATCTGATTCTCCCCTTCTCAAGCTGTGTCAAAAACACCTATCTATGGAGTCTTGTTTAACAGTGAGCTCTATATTATGCAACAGAAAAACACTGTCTCTAAATATTCCATGTATTATTTATGTTTGCTGCTTGATGCCCTTCCTGCCCTCTTCATCCTCTAAACGTTAGTATTAAGCTTGCTGTTGTGATGTCCCACCTTGACAATCACAATAGATTGTGTATTGGTCTGCTGAAAAAATCAGTCATCAAACTCCAAATGCTCAAAACAAAGCTGTCCAAATACTGTTTGTCCTAAATTGCCGTGACCATATTAGGACCATTCTCAAAGCCCTCCACTAGCTCCCTGTAAAGGCCAGAACAAATTTAAAAGCACAATGCCTTTTCACAAAGCTATACACAGCAGGTCCTCTGACTACTTGTCCAAGCTATTCTTCTGCATAATTCGACTGCAAGTCTACAATCGACGAACCAGAAATTAGTGTTAACTTACTAATTTTGCCATCAAACATTTTGCAGATGAGCATCTCATTGGAACTCACTCCCATTATATAGAAGACTGAGCAAATGATTCTCTGAAATTCAGGGTGCTCTGAACACCACTTTTATACCTCGCTTCCACACAGATGCCTCCAGACAAACAAAGACTTGGATTTGTTATTGAGATGCCTAAAACCAGCCGCTCCATCATGCCTTGCCCCCTACAGAACCGTAAACGTAAGAAACCTTACAGCAAATGTGTGCTTAACATATTTATTTAAAACTGAATAAGATAGTCATGTACAACACAACAAACTTTGCACCACAGGAATGACCAATGTATGCACAATTGCTGTCCCTCCACTAGACTTTGATCTGTTGGCGGCAGTCAACAGCTGTTGCTTGTCCCATATCTACCAGTTTGCCAGTGTCCAAGGACCAGCACTGGAAGATAGTCTTCCTGACAGGGGCCTCTTACATTCTGCTCAAAGTATCACAAAGTACAGAATCAATTCTTGATGCAGGGCAGTGAGAGTCAAACATTAAAATATCAACAGAGAGAAAAAGACAAATCCCCCACATCTCAATGGTTTGTTCAAATCAAGTTATTTACCTGGCCTTAATGAAGAAGTCATGTTTCAATTCACTGTGATCATTTTGTTTGACTAATTTCCATTGCAAACTAAGCATGTCCATATCTAAATAATTCGGCTCATTGTAGTTTCATACTTTTCACCAACAGGTTTAAAAGTAAAATCATTGATATTTTGTTGCAGGCATATTGCAATCTAAACACACATCACATTATTATTATTATTATTATTATTATTATTAAATGGGTTTTGTTAAGCGCAGACTACCCGGAGCCATTCAAAGATCTTACTTAGGAAATGTTTGATAGCACAATAAAAGTATAGAAATTCTTTATGGAGACAGTACAGCTCTCTTACCGGATCAGCCAGAATTTTATCCTATTGAAATTTAGGAGAGAAAAGAAAATATCCATTTGTCATTAGTCAGTGTTCTGATGCGCACTCCATGTGAAACTTTGAATAAAATAGCAACAAACACTTGTCTAGAGATGGACCTAAAACGCAACTCCCTATGGTCTGACTAGCACACCATTGTTTCTTAAGATTTGAAAAAAATGATCTATGCGATGTACACAATCAAAATACATCCACCATGATGTAATATATTTATAACATCTGATGAATAGACACAGGAGCCACCAAAGGTGGCATCAGTCACTGACTCCTCTAAGATTGTTACTGGGAGTTCACTGCTGTGTGGAGGGTATAGGTGCTGCATCATGGCAGCCACTACCAATTGCAAAAAGCTCAGTAAAGGTGGCCAGGGTTAATTAAAAATGTATTCCAGCTACCCTGAATTTCTTTACTCAGTCCACCTTGACTGATGGTGGGGTTTGCATGGAGGCATACCATATGCATATCGGGCCCTGCCCACTTCCACCTTCAGATCATTTTATTAATGGTATTTTTGTGAAACTAACCTCACAGAGCACCTGCTGACTGTGGATGGTGGATGACTGCTAGAGGTATTGTTTCAGCAGAGACAAATGATATCAACATGTGAATAGGGTTAGCATGCTGAAATGATTTTTATTGACTTTGAACTGTGAACAATGTTAAGTATTTGTGTAATAATACTATTTGCTAATGCACATTACTCAAAATGTCCTGTCCCTTCCAAACCATTCTGTTTATGACTGGAGTCTCTATCAGTCATGATTTTGAAATTCCTAACACACTTGACACACAGGCAGTTCCGGGGGTGAAAAGGTTCAAACTCCAAGAGAATATGACAGGAACTACATGTACGAATAATATTTTTCTTACCAACAGCAAGTCATCTAGGATGTTCTGAGAAAAGATTCAGAAGAACAGAATAGAATGCATTAATTGGACAAAGCATTTATAAAAAAAAAACATCATCATTAACACATAAATACATTAATAACCATATTGCAAGATGTTTAAAGCTGCTACTGCCCCATAAGCAAACTGTTCACTATTCAGTGACCTGGGATCTGCTCCTAGCCATCTACATACCTTGGAATTTCATTTTCGAAAGCTTCAGCATGCAGGGACCTCTCAAAGTCAGCCAAAATGTTGTCATCATTGGCTAGTTTCTTATTTGTATGGATCAACTGAGTATTTCAATGGTTCATTCTCAGATATCCCTACACACCTTTTAACCGGAGTTGTCTGTGGTGGTAGGGAATTTCATCCTCAGCTGAGTAGGTATAACCTATGTATTGACTGTAGGTTGTTCAAGCTTGAAAGGATCTGATGCCCACTGTGTTAGCCTACTCTATAATTTCTTACAGAACATGGCACAAAACATCTTTAAAAAACTGTAGACATACTGTCACTCAGAAACTACTTCAAAATGGTCTCACACTAGATGGTGGGGACGATACCTTTGCGTTAGAGGCACACAAAGCATATAGAACTGAGGTATTTTACTCCTGAGTTAAATTCACAGCCTCAGATAATGCAAAGTGGTTATATCACAAATATGAAGTAGGTGAAACACCAGAAATTTACACTCCATATGAGGCCACAGAACTCCCTCTCACTTACCAAAAACATGCTAATTGGTTTAAAGGTGCCCTCCCCAGACTACAGAAAACTTGAGAGCAGGCCCATTCAGCAATGAGCGGGAGACATGGCCAGGCTTGGCTGGATACACACCATATTCAGGTATCAATAATTTGACCGCAGCCCAACTGCAGGGATTATACAATACTTTAGTAATAATATGCAGATGCCTTACACATTGTGTAATGAAAACATTAACAGTTACCCCTCTGCTGGCAGTTCAAGCTGCACTACCACAATTGGTTACACTAGCCATTAGCCCACAAACATTGAATGCAGGTATGGGAAAAGTTCCCACCAAGAGGAAAGAAATTCCGTTTTGTATTGCACAAAAAACAAATCAGCTTGAAGCAGTATTTCCCCTTATGGGCCTGCAGGAAAAACACAGAATACTAACCATTTGTTCGCCAATGGGGATGAATCCCCCAGTAGAAGAATGTGCTACTTGGGGTATGGTCTTTGTTGCAGTATATACCAGAATACATAGTACCCCTTCACTGGCAGTTCCACCTGACGTATTGAAACAGGTCCAGAATGAGCATGGACAGCACCTGCCCTAGACTTATGAATTAAACTCACGGGTGATTTTTCTGCAGTGTGTGCCATAATGTTGACTAACATTAAAGGGGAAGCAGCAGCATTAGCTATACACCGACCTTTAAGGGATTTTCCTCCTGCAGAGGAGAGCAGGAGCGCAAATTACCTAAAACTTTCGAAGAAACCTATGCCACGCTGGCTAGGGATAATCTGGGGACCAGAGCTGGGAAACCACGGCTGAAGAGTAATGCTGAAAAGGATAACTCTAAGCAAGCACCCGACTCTCCAACGAAGAGGAAGTGGGCCAATAAAATACAAAATAATCATATAACAATATCACAGAGTGGGTCTCCTACACAGGAATCTACAGAGAAATGTTACAACTTGCAGAACCGTGATAATGTAAACCACTTGACAGGTATCAGCATACTGATACATGTCCCTCTCGTTCCTTCCAGTATTCATCTGATAAATGTTCCAAGAGAGGAAAACGGACAGAGCACAGATCAGAAAAGCAAGTGAAACAAAAGAAGGACTTACAACGCTCCTGTGACTACATAATTAAGCAAGAAGAAAAGCCTAAAACATCTAAACCTCAAATTAAAAAGAGGAAGGTAGCCAGACTTAAGATCAGAAATGCCCTGGATTTTAAAGACTTTGCTTCTGAATGGGGAATTTCCATTGACAATGCTGTACAGCGCAGCAGAAGTCACAATAGTTCACCAGAACCTGATGGATTGTCTGGTGGAAGTAGTACTGAGTAAGTGTATCACAGTGGAAACACAAGATACTAGGTTAAGCATTCCACATTGTTAATATGAAATCCAACTACGGTTGGAGCGGGACATACCCAGGTTCAGTAATGTCCTCTTCTGGGAGGAGCTCACACAAGGATGCAATATTCTTTTGTCGAAAAAGATTGGCCAACTCATTTCGTAATCAATTGCCCAAAGGGGAAAACAGTGATTTTACTAGCCTTTTCCAACCTCGATCCAGAATCGATTTAACACTTGTATGCCAAGGAGTGGGCTTTAGTGCTAGCTTCTCCGTTATGCCCGCAACCATATGGGGTGGGATGATGGTTCACCTTATCATGACATACCATTGAGGACAACCTCATAAACCCAAAGACAATATCTAAGCTAAACAACAAGTTAGGGAATTCCTAGAACAACTAGAATACCAAGGTATAATAGAAGGGTGCACCTCTTCAATGAATAATACTGTTCCCAGAAATGAAACCAAATCAATCATATCATATGATGTTTGATTACAGACACTTAAACTCAGCTACTTGCATATTTGTAGTACAATACAAACACAGTGCAGCACTAGTGAATGACATTGTGTAGAATAAACACAAAACAAAACTAGATATCTCAAATGTTTTTTTCTGCCAAAAATATAGCACTTGGTAGCACGTATTTGACAGCCTTCATTGCATTAAGTTCTGAGAAACAAAACTAACATATAGCTCAGGAGTCTAAAAGTAGCCCTGGGCTGTTTTCAGCCAGAGTCACAGAATTACTTGAAAATGTTGATGACCAGCCATTGTGATATGTTGATGGTATATATTTAACAGACAATGACCTTATAGAACACTTGACCACAGCAAACCACAAAATCCTGGGGTTTCCTCACGTGGGCTACAGATTCAATAAAAAAAAATTGAGAATTGCCCACCTCAGGGTCCTATTTTTAGGATGCAAGTTGCCAAGTAAGGGCAAAAGCCTAGTTTGGCAGAACATACATTCCAATTTATACAGAATGAGTAAAAAAAATTGACAACTTATTATGCCCAGAATTTTCAAGCAGACATTGAACACTAGAACACATGGAAACTTTATGTTTCGTTCAAGCTGATATGATAGCTTTCAGAACACCTGCACACATGTGTAAACACAACAAATCTATTTATCCGGGTAATCACGGGTACATTAGGGTACATATATGTTGCATTCAAATAAGGTGACACAGTAATGATAGCATGTAATTCAGATTTATATACAAATGCTGAAATGTGTTTTGTATTTACTGAACAAATAATGACAACAGTACAGACTGCTGCAGTGAGAGAGTGTGCCCTATCTCAAGGGAAACAAATTAGTGTCATGAGCCCGGTACCGACCTTAGAGGTGGTTAGCAGAGCAAGCATTCCCAACTCTTATAGTGTGTGATTTGTGTTAATGTGTGCAGTCATATAATGAGTACCTTCATCATTGGAGCCAGAATGGATTCAGAGATTCAAAAGGTTGCTAAGGGAAGCACAAGGTGCTTTGGGAATAGGTGGCAAAGCTGAAAGAATGCTTGCCATGGGCTCAAGTCATTCATACATTGAGTTGTTTTACAGGATTTAAAAGACTTCCAGGATGAACAAAACAACGTCCAAGTAAAAGGCACCACCACCGGAGAGTAAAGGTAGTTCCGGCAAGATCTGGCTGGACCTCAAAAGTCAGGGATATGGTCCGAGAAAAGACTGTGAACAAGAAAAAATGTAGGCCATCTTACAAAGTGCCTGTCCTGGCTGGCCTCAATGTGATGCAACGATCTGGGACGATGTGTGGGTTCCTGCAGTGACACTGCATGCCTTGCGTCGGAATCGCTGCGGTGATCTCGGACTTTAGAGATCGGTGCACTCGATGCAGCGTGCAGCGATTTCTTGGACTACGGGCAAGCGCTGCGAATATTTCTCTGGCAATGTGCCAGAAACAGATGTGGATATGTCATGCTTCTCGAAGTTGTGTTACTTTTTCCAGCTCCCAGTGGCAAAAAGCCTCCAGAGGTCAAATACAACAGCTGGCATCTCTTAGCAGGTGAGAAATCCCAGCCAGGTAGTTCAGGGGAGCTGGTGGTGAAATGTTTGTGTCCCTGAGACTTCGTAACTGGGCCGCTACCTTGCGCAAGATTTTGATTGTGTCGCATTTTGTTTTTACTTATGTTTTAAAAACCACGTGGCTGCATTGAGATCTGTTTTAAAATTGTAATTTGAATTAGTGAAGTGAACTGTACCTCGAATCGGAGAACGGTCATGGACATAGCCGGCGCTGACTCCCTAACGAGCCACGGGGTTCCTGCCAGCCAATCACTAAGGGCGGGGCGGAGAACTAGGTGGGGAATCAGTATTTGAAGGCGTCTTAGCGCGGGAGCGGGCACTTTGGTAACTGGGCCACTACCTTGCGCAAGAATTTGCTCGTGTCACATTTTGTTTTTACTTATGTTTTAAAAACCACTATGCTGCATTGAGATCTGTTTCAAAATTGTAATTTGAATTAGTGAAGTGAACTGTACCTCCTATCGGAGAACGGTCACGGACATAGCCGGCGCTGACTCCCTAACGGGCCATGGGGTTCCTGCCAGCCAATCACTAAGGGCAGGGCGGAGAACTAGGCGGGGAATCAGTATTTGAAGGCATCTTAGCGCGGGAGCGGGCACTTTGGTAACTGGGACGCTACCTTGTGCAAGAATTTGCTCGAGTCGCATTTTGTTTTTACTTATGTTTTAAAAACCTCTATGCTGCATTGAGATCTGTTTTAAAATTGTCATTTGAATTAGTGAAGTGAACTGTACCTCGAATCGGAGAACGGTCACGGACATAGCCGGCGCTGACTCTCTAACGAGCCATGGGGTTCCTGCCAGCCAATCACTAAGGGCGGGGGCGGAGAACTAGGCGGAGAATCAGTATTTGAAGGCATCTTAGCACGGGAGCGGGCACTTTGATAACTGGGCTGCGACCTTGCGCAATAATTTGCTTGTGTCGCATTTTGTTTTTACTTATGTTTTAAAAACCACTATGCTGCATTGAGATCGGTTTTTAAATTGTAATTTGAATTAGTGAAGTGAACTGTACCTTGAATCATAGAACGGTCACGGACATAGCCGGCGCTCACTCCCTAACGAGCCACGGGGTTCCTGCCAGTCAATCACTAAGGGCGGGGGCGGAGAACTAGGCTGGGAATCAGTATTTTAATCCTTAATGGCGCGGAAGCGCGCAGCGGGAGCGCCAGAGGTGCGCCGAAGGCTCACCAAAGGCGAGCCTATCTGCGCCGGTCCGCGCTAGTACGGGGTTAGGGGCGAGTCACTCTGCCCAACGTCTCATTTACTCCTCAGAAGACCTTTGCAGTTTGCAGCGGGCGCTGTCCCCATTAGAGCCTGCCATTAAAAACTGCCTCGACAAAAATAGAATTTATCAACGACGCGTCAGCTTCCCAGAAATATCGGTCAGTCGGGAACAGAAAGGCAACTCCACCTCTTCCAGGCAGGTAGCGCTCCTGCTGTATTATTTAAATACACGCTCTTTAGTCAAACATCAGTTAGAAATATTCACATTATTGACTACTGATCAACCAGATATCCTGTTTGTCACCGAAACTTGGCTGACCCCTGACTCCACACCTGATATTCTGGTGGCACTTCCCACCGATTACTGTATTCTCCACATGGATCGTCCCCCTGGTAAATCAGGTGGGGAAGTGGCTGCAATTGTCCACTGCAACCATGACAATTTTGTCTTTTAATCTTGTGGCTGTGGACAATTTAGTCATCAAATTGGAATCTGATTCTACCTCACTGATTTGTGTTGTAATCTATAGGCCCCCTCAGCATATGCCTCTAGTTCCTCTCTTATTGAGTGAGCAAATAGCAAACATAGCAACCAACTATTCTAACATCATTATCATTGGTGATTTTAATTATTGGTTTAGTGATACACTTGGTGGTCTCCATTCACAGGAATTTACGGACTTATTAACCAACCTTAACTTAACTCAGCACCTATCGTTGCCAACACACAATAAGGGTCATATATTGGACCAAATCTGGACCACAAACCCTATCATTTCTGCTCTCCTGGTACTCCCATGTCTGTGGTCTGATCATCACCTTATAACATTCCTGATGACTCTACCTCTTAGAACTAAGTATTCTCGGGTCGAGGGGGGCCTAGCAAGATGTTGGGGTACTCTTGATAGATTGGAATTTATGAACTCCCTAGCCAGCTCAACCCCAACGGTCACTCAAGACTTAAACACTTAAGATGCGCAGATCACTTCATGGCTTCAAACTGCCAGCGACAAGTTTGTTCCACTCAAGAAAATTAGGTGTAATCGCTGGGCTGATGCTCATAAATGGTTCTCTAGTGAACTAAGGGAACAGAAATTGTCACTCCGTCAAAAGGAGAGAAAATGGAGATTAAACTACGCCCCTGAAGATAAGCTCCTCTACAAAGAGGCGCCAAAAAGCTATAATAAAGCTATTAAGGCAGCAAAGGTAGATTATTTCTCCACCAGGATCTTGAACTCCAGCAATAAATCGAGAGAGATTTTCTCGATTGTGAATGAACTATCAAACGCTGATAGAGTTTTGCTCAAGCCCGCTCCCACTCAGGAGCTCTGTGACGATCTGAATATTTTTTTCTTTGATAAAATAGCCACAATTAAAGCTAGTATTTCATGCTCTTCCTAATTTGTACCCCCATTGGACACACCTATGAACATCCCACTGCTGGAACAGTTTCCCACAATTAGTCCTCAGGCGCTCCCCCTCCTACTGTCCAAAGAAGAAAAATTGGGCTCTCCGAGGGACTGATGTCCACCTTACATTTTGAGAGAATTTTTTTCAACCTTTCCACAACCTTTCCAACCTTTCCCTGTCTCTCTTGAATGCCTCACTGTTACAGGGCTGTGTCCCTAAATCATTTAAAGATGCAGTAGTGGTTCCTTTGGTAAAAAAACCTGGAGCAGATCCATCTAACTCCTCCATTTATCGTCCACTATCTTTACTCCCCTACTTGGCCAAAATACTGCACGCACATGTGCCTAAGTGTATGTCAGACTTCATGGAACAGTCTGGATATCTGGACCCCCAACAAGCGGGTTTGCGCCCTGGCCACTCCACGGAGTCAGTCATACTGGCAGTATTGGACGATCTACACAGGAAGGCAGACTCCGGAACCCCTTAGGCCTTGGTACTCCTGGATTTGTCAGCCGCATTTGACACGGTGGACCATAAGATATTGGTGGACCGTGTCAGACGGACTGGGATCCAGGGCCATGCCTAGAGTGGATTATGTCCTTTCTGGAGGGCCGCACACAAGCAGTACGCCTGGCTAATTTCACAGCGCTTAGGCTGAACATCACTTGTAGGGTCCCTCAGGGTTCCTCCCTGTCCCCTCATCTATTCAATCTGTGCCTCCTCCCTCTGATCAAGTCCTTAAAAAATAGGAATGTGACTACATTCAACTACGCGGATGACTTACAACTCTCATTTACTATAGACAATTCTCCTAATTCTATCACCAATTTTCAGGAAACCATGTTACACATCCACTACTGGATGGACAACCATCATCTGAAGCTTAATCCTAGGAAGAATGAGGTGCTACTGATAGGGGGCAGCCATGTCTTCTGGGGCCCTCACTACTGGCAAGCAGAGCTTGGGCTTTCCCCTAAGCCATCTACCTCTGTGAAAAGTCTGGGGGTAACCATAGACAAAGATTTATCCCTGAAAACCCAAATAGGGACAGTGGTTTCAACATGTTTCTTTCAATTACGAAAGATTTATAAGATCCATCACCTGCTTACTCACGCAGTATTGATACAGGTGGTGATAGGGCTGGTATTGTCTCATTTAGACTATGCTAACTCAATTTACCTAGGGCTCCCATCCTGTCTGACTAAGCGGCTTCAGCTGGTGCAGAACCAGGCTACTAGATTGATCCATCAGCAGCCCAGGTGGCACTCTGCCAGACCTCTTATAAACAAAATTCACTGGCTACCACTGCCTCAACGATCTGCATTTAAGACAGTTTGCTTAATTTTTAAAGCCCTAAATTGTCATAGTCCCATATTTATCAATAATTTGCTAACTAGGTAAACCCCTACTCGGGATCTTTGCTCCAAACATCTACAGTTGCTAGTCACTCTGAAATTCAAGCGGAAACGACATGGTGGATGCCGGTTTGCATATCTGGCCCCACAGCTGTGGAACTCGCTTCCCTTGGAGATTCGATCCTGCACAGAACTACTGCGGTTCAGGAAACTTCTTAAAACTTGGCTATTTAAACAAGCACATGAGTAAGCCCTGCCTCAGTATGCGACCAGTCCAGAATAGCGCCATGAAACCTTGGTCTACGTGCGCTTTACAAATTTGTTATAACATAACATAACTTCAGAACAGGATTCAAGCTCAATTCAAGCCCTTGGAGATCTTCCTCAAGCAGGGACGACAGCAACCAGCAAAGTCCTTTCTCCTTTTCTTGGCAGCAAGTAGCCACTGCAGGCCAACCCCAGACAGCAAACTGTACAGGGGCAGTATTCCTCCTCAGCTTCTCCGGCTCTACTCCTTGGCATAGATCCCTCTTGATTCACAGAAGTGATCTAAAGTTCTGGGGTTTGGGCCCCAATACTTGTACAGTAAAATCCTTTGTTCGCTGGTGGCAGGGAAGCCCTGTGCCCAGTCAAAGCCAGTTCTGTCCTCTCTGGTGCAGCGTCCTTGCAGGAGGTGGAGACAGCATTGTGGAATGCAGAACAGGCACATTCAGGTGAAAGGAAATCTCCTCCTAGTACTCTAAATGCAGCCCTGGTCTATTCAGCCCAGCCCTGACTCATCCAGACTCTCTGGAGCAACTACTCCTCCTCAGCCCCTGTCATTCCAAAGCAAGACATGCAATACACAAACCTAACAGTTGCACACTGGATGGCTAAGCAAGAAAATACCTACTTTCTAAAAGTGGTATTTTCAAACACAGAATGTAAAAATCACCCTCACTAAAAGATGCATTTTAACACTCGGAGTTCAGGCATATCAACAATTATTTCCCTATCTTGTTCCGAGGGGTAGTTTAAAATTGTATAAGCAAACTCCCCATTCTATCCTATGAAACGGATAGCCTTGCAATAGTGAAAAACAAAATTGGCAGTAATTCACTATCAGGGCATGACACACATCAGGGCATGTACTACCTTTCGCATACACTGCACCCTGACCACAGGGGTACCTTGGGTCTACCGTAGGGGTGACTGTCAATTAAGAAAAAGGATGGTTAGGGCCTGGCAAGTGGATGAACTTGCCAAGTTGACATGGCAGTACTAGACTCCACACAAGCGCTGCAACAGCAAGCCTGAGTTACATTTACAGGCTGCTCATGTGGGTGGAGAGCTCCAAGCCAATTAGCACCATTTGATTTAGAGGCCCTGGGCACACACGGTGCACTGTACTAGGGACTGACTTGTAAATCAAATCAGCCAATCATGGAAACACCATCCCATAACAACGATTTACAAATGGAGCACTTACACTTTGGCACTGAACAGCAGTAGCAAAGTGCCCAAAGCATCTAGACCAGCAAAATGAAGTCCAACACACAGCAAAAACACAGGAGGCAAAGGCAAAAATACAGGGGAAACCCATGCCAATGATGCCAGGTCTACTACACAGCATATGCTCTGGAAGGGGTAACCTCCAGGTCTGTATCCTGCAATCAGAAGGACTGTCAATGATACCTAACTCTGTTCTAGAAACAAATGTTGTCCAAACTTTAACAGATAATGTGTCAATTGTCAATCTGTCAAGATATACTTTGTCCAATCAACAGAACTCTGTGTTATGGTTTAAACTTCAGTCCAACATCCATGCCAGACTTTGCACAGATACATGTTGACTTGTTTAATTTTACTACATACCTTAAATTAAAGAAGCTTTTTGATGAGCAGCCAACTTATGTCTTACTTTCAATTGCACACACACTGGAATGTCATAGGCCCATACTATTATTGCTAGATGACACAGGCCGACCACCACCCTCTATGCTTAATCTACTTACTGATTTAGACAACTCCTCCAATCTCAATCTAGACACTTAGTTAAAACCCAAGTCTACTTTTATTCCTAACATACCATCTGACATCCTAATAGACATATTTTACAAGGGAATCACCAGTGAACTATACATACTGGAGGACAAATGTCATAAGGGAAACACATATATAAAAAAACAATCTGAGTATTATCATAAAGGAAGCAGACAAAGGGGAGAACATAGTGGTTATGAAGGACAGTGAATACATGAACGAGATTGATAGACGACTATAAGATGGTTTAGCCTACATTAGATTGACTAACAATCCACTGAAAAACATACCTAAAAAGATTGAATTCAGGTTGGCCCATTGCAAGATCTTTGTCTTATCAGTGCCATAGAATTCAAATTAATGTGTAATCCATCTCCACAGACGCCATTTATTTATATACTGCCAAAGATTCATAAAGCAGGGCACCAGGCAGACCCATGTTGATTTCTGAGTATATAGATTTTCTTTCGCAGCCATAATTGTACAGTTTGCCATCCTTTATACAAGATACAAAGGACCTTCTTAGCAAACTATAGGACATAGAATGGGTGGATAAATTAAAATTTGTAATGTTGGATTTCAATTCCCCATATACGTGTATTCCCTTGGGAAAGGACATACAAGATCTTGCCTCTACTCTTTTGGTTAGAGATACCTCACTATATGAACATACTGAGATGATTCTAGATCTAACCAGACTTTTGCTTGAGAATAAAGTATTTTTTTAAAGCCGCAATTGGTTTTGACAGGCCCAAGGAGTTGCCATGGGTTCCAAAGTTGGTCCTTTATATGCCAACCTTTACATGGGCAATTTTAAAAAAGTAATTTGTGGTCACATCCCCCACCGGAGATTGTAGAACACATAGTATGTTGGAGAAGATATTAAGACAATATTTTTGTCCTCTGGACAGGCAGTTTGACTCAGCTAACTCACTTTTTCAACATCTTAACAAGACCCTTACAACCTGACCTTTACACAGGTTAATCACAGCCAAATAGAATTTCTTGATGTTACCAAAATAGCTTCTAAACCTATTAGGAAACCCACTGCGCGCATTTCTATCAGCTTGAGCACCGTTTCATCCAGAGAGGTTATTCTGACAGCACTTTAGCCAAAGCAAGAAAGAGAATTGTGAAAGCAGAATGCAATTCCCTTCTAAAATTCAAATCTAAAGTCTACAATACTGACCTGATATTGGACCTGATAACTAAATACTGTACACAAAGTCATGATGTGTAAAAAACTTCTTCACAAGAACTGGCATATATTTAAGTCGGATTCTACCCCAAGTAAATACATATCTCCCAAACCTATGGTTACAAATAAAAGGGGTACCACACTGAGAAAAATCTGGTGCCTATGTTACATCATCCCTAGCACCCACAAAGGGATTGGTTTGTAGTTCTTAGCCAAAACAAAGGGTTTCAGTAAATGTATGAGATGCAACGTCTGTCAATATGCAGCGGAAAAACAGACATGTTTTCAATATAATGCAGCAATTAAACTCCATATTCAGCAGTTGATAAACTGCTATAACAAAAATTAATATACTGTATTGTTTGTCAATGCCAAAATATATATGAGGGTAGCACTTACTGACACTTGAATGAATTGCTACAAGAGCATATAAGAAGCATAAAAAATAACAATACAAGTTACCCTTTTGCCACACAGTACAACATGACACATTCAGGATCTGAGCTGATTTGGATTAAATTTCATTGTATAGTGCATGTTGAGTGTGACCCTGGAGGTGGTGATAGGAACATGACCCTAATGAGTGCAGAAACCAAATGAATCACCAAACTTACGGCTGTTGATAGGGGCCTTAATAGCGATAGGGAACTGCATGTATTTCTCATGGATTACATTAACAATATTTCTTAGCTATCAATAGAAAATTACACAGGGTTAGAGATCCTATGAGCAGATATGTGAGGATTCTCATGTCAACAACTCAATGGTCTTATTGCCAGGTATTTATTTGATACACAATGGTAAGGCAACCCAAATTGTTATATGTTGTAATCTTGAACACCTTACTCTTCTGGATAATTTATTATGGCTAGCATTATGGCTTTGCACAGGGTATACTCTTTTTAAATAATATTGTGTGCTTTCAGAATTTAACTGTTAGGGGTACAATACATGACTAACCATGAACCACCATATTGTTAAAAGAGCTCAGTAAAAATATTGTTTTGAATATAAATATTCATTTTGGAGAATTTACTGTCTATGACCGATTTTAATATTTCATATTTATTCATATTGCTCACCCATACAATGTTATGCCCTTTCAGAATTTAACTGTTAACAGCTTAGCAAAAACACAGTGTTGAATATGAATACTAACGTTGGATAGCCTTTTCTATACTTTACTGTCTGTGGCCACAAGGAGTGGCTGGCTCTATTTTTCCACATTTACTCATATTGTCTATCTCTCACATCTGTTGTACATTATAACTAGCATGAATTGCTCACTCTGTGAACCACTCCAATATGGCTGAATCAAGGGCTTTCTGCCTATTACT